>NW_025935362.1:0-28370 GCF_000764305.2 Hyalella azteca | reverse complement strand
CTGACCGCATCGCGCTAAGTCTGTTTTCCATACAATATTTGTTGCATATTTATCATTATAAAATTTAATTACTCAATACGAAATAAGTAGCTTTTTTGTGTTTATCTGTTCAACAGTGGACAGCCGATGGCGATTCAAATTTAATTTTTAATACGATTTCGATAAATGGTTTTCACTTTGCATGAGCGACCCGAGCGACGCTTCATACGTATCTGCAGGAACAATTACAGCTCAGGTCCCAACTTTAGAGTGTAATTAGGGCTTTGAATTACGACAAGAATTTGTTTAAGAGATCATATGTATGTTACGCTACCCTGAGAATATGTGGCCCACTATTCAACAGACCTGCTGCACTACACTGAGCACTTGCAGACAACTATTCAACAGACCTGTTGCCGTACTCTAAGCACTTGCAGACAACTATTCAACAGATATGTTGCCTTACTCTAAGCACTTGCAGTTTACTATTCAACAGACCTGTTGCTCTACTCTGAGCACTTGCAGACCTCTATTCAACAGACCTGTTACTCTACTCCAAGCACTTGCAGACCACTATTTAACAGACCTGTTACTCTACTCCAAGCACTTGCAGACCACTATTCAACAGACCTGTTACTCTACTCTAAGCACTCGCAGACCTCTATTTAACAGACCTGTTACTCTACTCCAAGCACTTGCAGACCACTATTCAACAGACCTGTTACTCTACTCTAAGCACTCGCAGGCCATTATTCAACAGACCTGTTGCTCTACTCTAAGCACTTGCAGACCACTATCCAACAGATCTGTTGCTCTACTCTAAGCACTTGCAGACCATTATTCAACAGACCTGTTGCTCTACTCTAAGCACTTGCAGACCACTATTCAACAGACCTGTTGCACTACTGTAAGCAGTTGCGGCCCAGCAGCAGCATCACACACTGTATATTCATGAGGCTTCAAGACGCTCAACAGCATTTCATAACAGGCGCCTTGTTTGCGTTGTATGGCTAAACGCCAGCCAAGCTACCATATCCACGGTCTTATGGCTTCAGAATACAGCAGTGGAACTCTCTTGAATTGTGAATAAAGCTCTGATCTTAGACGCGAGACAAAACATTGTTTGAAACTGTTATTTTTTATTGAAAAAATTTGCAAACGAAGCACTTCAAATAGATAAGTTATTATGGTGTAAGAAGTTTTTTGAACACTCATTTTGCTTCACTGGTCTGTAGGTTTGACAGACCAGCTGCATGTGTACCAAACAGCGCTTACAACAGATTAATAAAACGGTGTATGTTAACGCTACATGACAGTGTAATGTATGGGAGATCTACATATGACAGTGTTGTGTATGTGAGACCTACATGACAGCTTTATGTAGGCCAGACCGACATGATAATATCGCCCGGACTAACCTCGCTGATCCAAAGCATTTCTTCACAACACCGCCCTCGAACGGATTAATCACATGTAATTTCTCGTGCTCTTCTTGATTTTTATTTGCCTCTTGTAACCGATAACGAAGGAAATCTAAAAATTTCTTCTTCCCGAATGTGTTGTACTAATTTTTGTCATTGTATTGTGATACCTTGTATTATAGTATAAGTCTTTATTTTATGCCATATTTCTGAAGAAAAAAAAATTAAAAATGGAAGGCAAGCAAATAATTTGTAAACAACAAGACCGCAAATTTCTCAGCTGGCTCCCTAGAGCTGGCTTCGTGTTCGGTGTGAGGAAAACAGGGAGCCAGCGGTCGGCCTGAGCTTGTTGACTGAATGTTTAAATGAATGTTAAATTACTTTCAACAATTTAATAGCACACTATAAATAGTGAACTTCATAATGCATAAGGTTAACCAGCCTATCTTATTACGAATGAAAATGAGATAGAGTATGAAAATACAGATAAGAATTTAGAATTGAAGGTGCATTTTAAACAACTAAATTCAAACGATGAACCCAACATATTCTAATTTTAGACGAGGAACTTTAATTTAAAGGAGGTTTTATATTTTGGACCAGAACGACGTTTGACAGGCGAGGACGACGATGGTCTGTTCCACAGGCGAGGACGAAAAACGAATAAATTATCCTAGAATATATTCACCATGTAGAGGCAACCACTTGTCGAGGTTAGTGAATGCGTATAGAGCTGAAGAACAAAGAAGCTCCGGCCCGTGATAAATGCCCACAGCTGTTCAGAGCATGACTGGCACAGCTGATGTGGTACTCTCTCTAGATATATATTTTTATATATACACGCCTCTCTTTCTATGCTTTCTCTTTATTTCTCTCCTTTTTCCCGCCTTCAAAATAAATCGGCTTCCCGCAAGTGTTGTGAAATGTGTCGTCACCACAAGATCACTCCCGTAGTTCGAGGCGAGCCCCAAAAACCTTTCAATTTTTAAAAATAACTGAGAGCGTATCAGCGTGATGAAAAAATAATAAGCATATAAATTTATTTAAATGTTTTACTCTTGAAACGTTTTGTTAAGAAGTAGGAAACAATGAAAAAGTTTAGAACATTAATTTAGGAAAATTTCGTTAAAAGTAATAGCCCAAGATGATAAATGCTAATAACATAACAAACAGAATGACTCACTACACTCTACTATCAGCTTGAAAGTGTGTCACTATATGAACTCTGTGACCCATTAATTTTTCTGCGTGCGGATTATTTCAGCTATCGTTCCTCTGTCTCTAATATTGTTCATTTCATGTGTGGGATTACGAGCGTATCATCGTCCTTATCTATATTATGTTGAGGTTAACTTTAATGCCACTTATTATCGTCAAAAATTGAGGACGTTCTGAGGTGCATTCCTTTAATTGAAAAATAGTAGAGGTAGCATGAATGTTACAGCAATGAATGTGAATGAATGAATGTAAAATAAAAGAATGAACGTTACAGCAATCGCTTTTACTAAACTCCCGCATAATTTTCCCGATAACCTCTCAGCACGAGGAAGATTATCTAAGGTAGTAAAGAGCTTCTAGATAAATAATGATTATTTGGATCTACCAAGAATTCAACATCAAAGGAAGCACCAAGTAGAATCATCATATCTTTCTCTAGACTGCATGTACAATCGGTCGTGAAAATCAAAATATGAACGAAAAAGACTAAAAATAAAAAAAAGAAAATTGCAACCTAAATAAAAGCCTTTTCTATTTACAATTTCAAGCGGATAAGAGCTGTACGCGTTATTTAGACTAAGTTTATGTTCAGAAATGTGCAGTGATTCCAAAATTCTTCATTCAAACCAACAGAGGTGGAATTGAGTTTCTTCAAATCACTTTGAGAAGCAGTCACGTCAGCGTGAAGGCGCACAGTAGAGTGAGGACTGAGGAGGCTTGGAAAGTGGCAGGTCCGAACGATAACTCCTGACCGGTGAGTGCTCAGTTGTGTTCAGAAACCCTGGTAGAAATTACGTGACGTCATTCTGACGTGCGCTGATGCGCAGCGTGCACAACTAAATTTTCAAACCAGTTTATTGCGTTTTGGATTCATGAATTTTGAAATCACTGCACACTTTCAATCGGAAATTTTGTCTAAATAACGAGTGAGTTCTTGTCCTCTTGAAATTGTAAACAGATAAGATATTTTAGTTTGTCGTTTCTCGTTAATTAAATTTCAATTATTTGTATATATTTACATTTCCACAACCGAAAATGCTCGTAATCTGTAAATTTTTAACTGATGATGGAGCTTATTTCTGACACGCATTGAAGATATGATGAATTTACTTGGCGTTGTCTTTGCTGTTAAATTTTTGATGAACTTGCGATTAAAGCAAAATAATGATAGAACTACTTATTTTAGTTTGTGAAGTACAGATCTGGATTATTTTAAACATTTTTTCATAAATAAAAAAATTGAGGAACTGTAGAGCTCTGTTCGGGAAAGCTGTTCTAAATTAAAAGCATTTCAGAACACATCAGCAGCTGAGCTGATGTCTTCTAATGCAGCGCTTTTAGTTGGACCAAAGCTGACCCTGATGACAGCATTTCCTGAATTATGAGGCACAGAATTATACAGCGGAAAGACTTATTCACAGAAAGAAAAAACAGGTAAACTGCCGCACTGAGTAAAGCTCTATGATTGTAGTCGTGAGCCGTGAGTACGGTGTTCGTGCAGTGATTCACTGTAGGCCGTGAGCCGCGAGTACGGTGTTCGTGCAGTGATTCACTGTAGGCCATGAGCCGTGAGTACGGTGTTGGTGCAGTGATTCACTGTAGGCCGTGAGCCGTGAGTACGGTGTTCGTGCAGTGTTCACTGTCGGTCGTGAGCCGTGAGTACGGTGTTCGTGCAGTGATTCACTGTAGGCTGTGAGCCGTGAGTACGGTGTTCGTGCAGTGATTCACTGTCGGTCGTGAGCCGTGAGTACGGTGTTCGTGCAGTGTAACCTTATTATTATCTCTTATCTCTAACATTATTATCTCTTATCTCTAACATTATTATCTCTTATCTCTAACCTTATTATCTCCTATCTCTAACCGTATTATCTCTTACCTCTAACATTATTATCTCTTATCTCTAACGTAATTATATCTTATCTCTAACCTTATTCTTTCTTATCTCTAATAGTACTATCTCTTATTTCTAACCTTATTATATCATATCTCTAACCTTATTATCTCTTATATCTAACCTTATTATCTCATATCTCTAACCTGATCATCTCTTCTCTCTAACCTTATTATCACTACCTCTAACCTTATTATCACTTACCTCTAACCTTATTATCTCTTATCTCTAACATTAATCGCAAATTTGCGTGCGAGGCAAGAGAAGAGGCATTCTAATATCACATTTATTATATCAATAACGCGCGAGCAAGTTTTTCTATCCACGCCAGGTTTCCGTGCTAGCAAACAAATGTAGTGAGTCGCCTGTCTCAGAGTCGACTAACCGAGATGGCCTGTCCGAAAGTCGCCTGTCCGAGTGTCGCCTGTCTTAGAGTCGTCTGACCGAAGGTCGCTTGCTAGCAGGTCTATCAGGCGACATCGACTGCAAATATCTTTGCTATTTTGGTCCGTCCATCAACAATTTATTCGTTAATACCCTAGGATGTCCTTCACTCAGTTAAATGAGTAGGTCATACTGCCCAAATAGTGACAGACTTTCTCGCCCAAAGCGCAAGCCAAAAGCGGACGTGGCCTTGATATGTGCCATTTTGCTGAGCCAATTAAGTGGCGTCACGTTGACCCATGCACACACGAGTTAAAGTCCATCATTACATTTCTACAAAGCTTCGCTTTTATCTACTGGCGCTCACAGTAATAACCGAAACGTCCAGGTTAAAAACTAAAGAAAAATATTGCGCTACCTATATCACTGCGAACTAATAATATCTTTCTCAGTAATTTTATTTCATAATAATTGTTCGCACCAAGATCTAACTCATTCATCTCTTCGCAAAATTATGAAATTAATATATTTAATTAATTAGATAATCAAATTAATTAATTAATTATGTACTGTTTCAAATATACGTTGACGATCAAGTAAATATAATGCAGATCCAAAGTCGCTTGTGCAGGCTTAAGTTGCCTCTGAAAGCCATTACATTTGCTTGAACTCAACACCCACATAAATGAGTGAGTCTTTGTCCAAATAGCCGTGTACTTTTTATGCTAGCATGTTTTATCCAGACCCAGTTTGGCCCAGGCAAAGGACGTATCAGTCCGCTCTATGCTAGTGCTGTGGGAATGAAAGTTTGTCAATATTAGGACAATTTAACTCTTTTTTTCAACACTTCTCTTTAACTTCACTTCTTGTTTGTTTGTCTGCTACAAATCTTATAATCAATATTTAACACAATTCTATTTGTTCAATCGATCTGAAATTTTGCGCACTTGCGTAAAGTCGGAGACAATACATGAATCAATCGATAGAAAATAATTTTTAATTTTTCCCAATATTATTATTGAAAAAATTAAAATTTTTGTTTTAAAAACATGAAAATAAAATTAGAAATTCATTGTACATGTGTAACATCGGAGAAACTGGATTATTAAGAAATGTGGTCTTTAAAAAGTAATTTTTAAACGCATATTATTTCTGGGTGAGATCTCGGCAGGTGTGGCTGGGACAGGTCAGGATATGAGAAGTCAGCGGCAGGCTCTGGAGTGACGCGTGATTCGATCTGTCTTGCGGCCAAAGATCCAGAAATGTTTTTCTAGTCTAGTCGTCATCATTATTCAGTCATTAGTCATTTTCCTAGTCATTAATCGTCATCATAACATAAAATACAGAGTAGAATAAAAGCATTAAAATAATAACCAAATTCATTTAATAACCAGAAGGCAATAAGATCCATTTGGGAGTAGACTGGATCAGAATCTAACAGGAGTTAAATTTCTTAAATTACCCTCGTCGAAGACTAATTATTCTGCCATCTTCCCATTAGAAGGCACGCGAGTCTCAGACCATTCACCAGTTTACCCAGCCCTCTGTACCACCAACAGTCCATCACACCTGTTTACCCAGCCCTCTGTACCACCAACAGTCCATCACACCTGTTTACCCAGCCCTCTGTACCACCAATAGTCTATCGCATCGGTTTATTCAACCCTCTGTATCACCAACAGTCCATCTCACCATGTTTACCCAACCCTCTGTACCACCAACAGTCCATCGCACCTGTTACCCAACCCTCTGTATCATCAACAGTCCATATCACCTGTTTACCCAGCCCTCTGTACCACCAACATTCCATCTCACCTGTTTACCCAACACTCTGTACCACCAACAGTCCATCTCACCAGTTTACCCAGCCCTCTGTACCACCAACAGTCCATCTCACCAGTTTACCCAGCCCTCTGTACCACCAACAGTCCATCTCACCTGTTTACCCAGCCCTCTGTACCACCAACAGTCTATCTCACCAGTTTACCCAGCCCTCTGTACCACCAACAGTCTATCTCACCAGTTTACCCAGCCCTCTGTACCACCAACAGTCCATCTCACCTGTTTACCCAACCCTCTGTACCACCAACAGTCCATCTCACCTGTTTACCCAGCCCTCTGTACCACCAACAGTCCATCTCACCTGTTTACTCAGGAGCCTTGTCAGCCGCACGCTTGACAACTTGTCAAGGCAGTCAAGATAATTTGACAGCGGAGTGTAAATTCCGGACATTGGGACAACAGGAGTAAAGTTTGGATATGGGGACAGCCGTGAACTACAAATAGCCGATATTAAAAATTGAGTTACATTGTTTTGTATTTCGCTGCAATGTCTAAATTAAGTCTGATAGTTTTCTGGGATGTTTTTTGAAGAAATTCACAGGAGCTGCCGTGACGTTTTGTTAAATTATCTTCAAAGTAATTAGTTAGCGCATTGCAATAATCGGAGTCCATGGTTCTTCGTTGGGTACACCGAAACGTTGGGTACACTGGAATACACGGATGTGACTTCGTCACATCAATGTATTCTTCAGAGAACTCTTACCTTATAATTTTATTTTAGATCTTTGAGGTACCAACTCGTCCAGTCTTCCCCCTCGAAGTGTTACGAATTCCCTGACACGAAACTTTCACGTTGTTGTCTCGGTCACGTGCCCGTAACATTGTCATCCCACGCATACCAGTGATCGGCTCTTATTATCGTCGAACGCCTCCATCCCTCCCAGCTGCCACCACCTCCCACTCCACATCCCCATCACTTATGCCTCCATCCCTCCAGCTGCCACCTCCTCCCACTCCACATCCCCATCACTTGTGCCTCCATCCCTCCAGCTGCCACCTCCTCACCCATGCGTATCACAGACTGACGAGGGCGTATCACAGACTGACGAGGGCGTATTACAGACTGACGAGGGCGTATCACAGACTGACGAGGGCGTATCACAGCCTGACAAGGGCGTATCACAGACTGACGAGGGCGTATCACAGAGTGACGAAGGCGTATCAAAGACTGACGAGGGCGTATCAAAGGGCTGGCGAGAGCGTATCACAGACTGACAAGGGCGTATCACAGACTGACGATGGCGTATCACAGACTGACAAGGGCGTATCACAGCCTGACGAGGGCGTATCACAGACTGACGAGGGTGTATAAGAGACACGAGGGCGTATCACAGACTGACGAGGGCGTATCACAGACTGACGAGGGTGTTTCACAGACTGACGAGGGCGTGTCACAGACTGACCAGGGCGTATCACAGGCTGACGAGGGCGTATCACAGCCTGAAGAGGGCGTATCACAGACTGACGAGGGCCTGTGATATCACAGACTGACGAGGGCGTATCACAGACTCACGAGGGCGTATCCCGGGCTGACGAGGGCGTATCCCGGGCTGACGAGGGCGTATCCCGGGCTGACGAGGGCGTATCACAGACTGACGAGGGCGTATCACAGGCTGACGAGGGCGTATCTGAGGGCGTATCACAGACTGACGAGGGCGTATCACAGACTGACGAGGGTGTATCACAGACTGACGAGGGCGTATCACAGACTGACGAGGGCGTATCGTGAATGTAACAGAAAATGCGAGCTTCACTTTGAACGAGAGAACGAGACACTTATTGTAAATAAAATCTAGGGTCTGCATATTTGGCTGAAGCCACAAATGTCAAAGTTGCGACAATAGCTGCTGCGCTCACAGTGAAGTGTATTGTCTGGGGATCGAAGCTTCATTCATCGAGCCAAATATAACTTACAAAAACCTCAAAGTTTGCGGTAATAGTAATGTAGAAATAATAAGTGGCCTCGGAAAGATTAAACGAATGTATGTAACGCATGAATGAATAATAAATAACGTTACCGTTATGAAAAATAAATAACGTTACCGTTGCCTGTGCAGAAGGTTCGCATAAAATCCAGGTTATAAACTAAGCAATTCACTTGTTGCGCAATTTCCTGTTACAGTCTCAGTTTGGTTGCCTCAAATATTTTGAGCTCTTCGCATTATGCAATAGATCTTCACGAATGTAAACAAGCTATCCGATAATATATTGCAACATCCGATCAAACTGTCATGTTGATAAAATGCAAAAACCTCGGTATGACATCGCGCGCAATTGTTAAACTAGGCTTGCAGAGCATAGAGGCAGGAGTTATATAGTTGTATTTCTTTGCAAAATTTGTCATAATTCATGATAAACACTCACATTATTTAGTATAGAACAGGGAACATACTTGCGCATCGCCCTCATTCAGCCGTAGGTATTCATGCAGTGCAACGTCCCGGTGTCCAATAGTGATTTTAGAGTTTTAGCCTCCACAACCGGTGTTTCTGACCTACGAATTTTAGGATCATCGTATATTTTCAAACAGAAGCCCAGTTTAAATGCCGCATTCAGTTCCTATCCCCTACAAATTGTAAATAGATAGTACCTTCTCCACATGTTATCTCATTTTTATTTGCTTTATCTTCGATTTTAGTTCTAATGACCTCCAGATTAGGTGAATTGTTTGATTGTGAATTTTAGGCTACTAATTGTTTGTACCTGTGTTATAGGTTTTGAACTGACGATGGAGCTGGACTCCGAAACGTTTTCTCTTATAAGAAATTGTGAACTTTTTACTGTTTTCTTTACTTTAAATACCTGGCAAGAACCTATTTACCTCTCAATGTCCACAAAAGAGTTATTATAGAAAGAAGTAACACGTAAGTGATTATTATAGCTGAGTTATCATAGTAGTTATCATATCAAGTAAGGTTTATTATTACAGATTTATCACAACAAGTAAGCAAGAAGACGCGGCATCAGACCTCCACCTGCTGCAGCGAGCAATAAATAACGCGGAGAGAGGGACGCGTACAAACACTGGCCCTCCCCGCCCCTCGTGTGAGGGTAGGGCGAGGGTATGGCACACCCAGGCTGAGGGTATGGCACACGCAGGCTGAGGGTATGGCACACGCAGGCTGAGGGTATGGCACACGCAGGCTGAGGGTATGGCACACGCAGGCTGNCAGATTTATCAGAGCAAGTAAGCAAGAAGACGCGTCATCAGACCTCCACCTGCTGCAGCGAGCGATAAATAACGCGGAGAGAGGGGCGCGTACAAACACTGACCCTCCCCGCCCCTCGTGTGAGGGGAGGGCGAGGGTATGGCACACGCAGGCTGAGGGCATGGCACAGTCGCAAGGGAAACAAGCACTTGAATGCCGCCGTCTGCTTTATCTCACCTGTGAATATTTTACGAGCAACACTTGACTTGACAGCAGCGAACGTGCCATGAGACTGGCGACTGATGCGCCATTTTCGGCATATTAAGATGCTCGTTTGCTTGAACAATATATATACAAGTGACCTTCAAAGATCGAATAGAATTGTTATCTGTAAATTATATCATAATTTGAAGCATTTGATATGCATTTATTTATTTATATTTGAACAATAACAATTAGCAAATCTCAGTGTCACCTCCATGCTGTAGAGGTTGACACACTTGGTGTAGTTGGTCCACGGCCGACCCGTCTCCGGATGACTGAACCACGTCGCGTTGGGCCAGCAGATCCGCTCGCCTTTTACTGTGGGTGTAAAATTATTTTTCTTGAGACTTTCTTGTGTTTTTTTAATGAAGTACTAATGCACAAAATAATATATGAAAGTGAGAAGCCGGGCAACAAAGTTTAAAAATTGTGGATATATTGAGTTCTATTATTCGTCATGGTGTGAATATAACTGAGCTGAATGGTAGTAAAACAAGAACTGACGAGTTCATCGTATGCTTTAAGAAGGTGGAGTATTTTCCCTGTTCAGACGACATAAAAATTATCTTTTTTCAGTTTGACGAAAGAATTCAAGAAGACTAACATGACGGGCTCATCTTCAGAAAGATAACGAAATTGCTTAAAATTTCAAGAAATCAGTACATGTATGCTAGTGAATATTTGAAAAAATGGACGCATATCATCGACGCATGGACGCATATCATCATTTATATTATAAAAATAATCTCAAAGAAATTCAGTTTGAGAGAAATTCGGTTTGGTCTGAGAGATACAACACTCATGACCTATTAACCAGAAAACTTTTGACAGCGACCATCGCCCAACATCACCTGAGGTTTGTATTGAGTCCATGGCAAATGAAAATAAGGCATGTTTTCTGTTGGATTTTGTATCAGTTAAATAGCGTGTAAGCTTTCATTCCTCATGGATATTGATCATATATCGAAAGAAAAAACAACATTAAAATTTTTTATGATACAAATAGAAGAATTAACAGAAAGTTACTTTCTGCTACTCATGGTACCACCAAGAGGTACCGCCTGATACTCATGGTACCGCCAGGTACCCATGGTACCAGTACTAACGCTCAGGATCAAAGCCTGTACCAGGTACTCATGGTACTCATGGTACCAGTACTAACGCTCAGGATCAAAGCCTGTACCAGGTACTCATGGTACTCATGGTACTCATGGTACCAGTACTCACGCTCAGGATCAAAGCCTGTACCAGGTACTCATGGTACTCANTATAACATTATAGTAGCATTGTTATTATTATAATATCTCCAATCATACTGCGAAAGTCCACGGACACTCTGCGCCATATTATTGAGCATAACATTATAACATATAACATTATAGTAGCATTGTTATTATTATAATATCTCCAAGCATACTGTGAAAGTCCACGGACACTCTGCGCCATATTATTGAGCATAACAATATAACATATGCAATAAAATTATAGTAGCATTGTTATTATTGTATAATATCTCCAATCTACTGCGACGTTGAAATTTACATATTTATATTGCACACGATCATAATAAGTAGATATAAACATAAGCAGTATTCACCTAAAGTATAGAACTTCGCTAAATCAACTTTCATAAACTGATCACATACTCGTATAATTGTTGTCACGTATCACATCGAACGCTGCTTTATTCAAGTTTGAAATTTTCATCAAATCTCTAAATCCCGATAAAACATAAGTTCACATTTTTTGAGGTATAGACTAAGCAAAATTATGCGTCAATTGCCAGAAAATACACTTAAATTTCTGTTTTCTGTTTTAATTACTTCACAATGAACTGTTCAAGTATTGCTGTTAGAAGTATTAAACTCGTATGGCTTCGAAATAATTAAACGTATATTCAGTTGTTTAAGAAGCCATTTATGGGCTACGAAATTAACAAAATCCCAATTTTTTAAAGAAAATCTCAATGATTTCTGATATCCTCTTCGATGAAACAAATGTTTTACAATAAATTCTAGTCCGAGCCTTCCCACCTTCATCCGAGGCATTGTAGAGACGATGCAGGTGATGACACTCGAGCCTGAGCCTCGCGATGATGGCCTCTTGCTCTGCCAGGATATTATCCTGGTCCACACGATCCTTAATTTGTTGTCTTTTGTCTTCCTCTTGCAGTTGTCGTGGTTGTTCGCTGCCGTTGTTGCTGTTATAGGCGGTGTTGTCTTCGTAACTGACACTGAAGTCGGTGTCCAGTATCTCGTATTTGCTTTCAACCGATATCTCAATGTTTGCATCATTTAGTATATGTTTGTTATCAGTTATCGTGGTCCCGGTACTATCACTAACATCGCTTCTCGTGCTTCTGTTTCTTATTTTTCCTGATTTAAGATCAGAATTTATACTCTTGAGTTGAATGACTAATGGCCGAAAACTTGATGATGAATATGTGTTCGTTTTGGTAGAAACGGCACCTGTTTGCTGTTCGGTTGAGCGCTCACTTATTCCATTCTTGTCCAAGATGTTATCCTCGTCCGGGTTCCCATCTTCGTACTGGTTCGAATCTTCGTCCGAGCTCACATCCTTATCTGGGTTTCCATCTTCGTCCGGAATACAATCTTCGTCCGGGTTCCCATATTGGTTAGGGTTCCTATCTTCGACCTGACTGAAGTACTCTTCCAGGTTCCCATCCTCGTCCTGATTCTCATCCTCGTCAGAGTTCCAATCCTCGTCCGGGTTCCCAACCTCTTCCGTATTTTCATCCTTTTCAGAATTCTCATCCTCGTCCGGGTTTCCGATCAAATTAAGGCGTCTCCATGGCGCACGTTTTCGCCCGTAGCAATTGATGTGACGTGAGGCGTTGCGAGACGAAGGTTTATTTGTATCAAAACGCGGACGAGCAATCAAGCGAATATCAGCGTCAGGGCTGTTGCATTTCATATACTAGAAGATCTAATGCATGGACTGAATTTTATTATCCATTATGTATTATTTTTTGTTGATGACGGGGAACACGAACATTAAACTCAACCCATCACATTTTCAAGCCCGAACTCAACCCTGTTATCAAATTCACTGTAATGTTCTGAAATCACATTTCGTTTGTTATAATCAGTTCCTGTAAGATGATTAACACACAGTGTTATAAATGGTGCCTCAATAAATAATTATAAAGAACAATCTGAAGTAAATAATGCGTCATTTTGAAACGCAATGCAGTTTTGAACCATAAATTCCAAGCATTTAATTTCTTTAAGTTGCTCAGAAGCCATCACCAGACCATGAAATATTTCCGTCGTCTCCGATGTGCATCACGTGCGCGTAGCACATGGACAGCACGTTTAAAAAAATGTATGATAAAATCTTTGCAATTAATTTTTCATGGTATATATGAGAATGTTTGTTTGTGTGTGTATAAAACCAGGCACCGAAAGTATAATATAAGGACATCGGGACATGATTTGACTTTGCATTTTCGTTCTTAATGTTTGAATTGACATTGCAAAAAGATGTTGTTAATTCTAGTAAAGAAATATGATATTATTTTAAACTTTGTGCGTGTAAACTTTAGAAATAAATATAGAATTTATTTCTCCTCTAAATTCAACAACCGGACATTAATGGAAGTTGCTTGCTAACAATGGTTGATCGGGTCGTTCTTGAGCTCTATTGAAGAACTTATATCTAACCTTATTTTCTTTTATCTCTAACCATATTGTCTCTTATCTCTAACATTAATCGGCAAATTACATGCGAGGCAAGAGAAGAGGCTTTCTAATATCACATTTATTATATCAATAGGGAACAATTTTTTTCTATCCACGCCAGGTTTCCATGCTAGCAAACAGATGGAGTGAGTCGCCTGTGCAAGAGTCGTCTAACACAGAATCGCCTGTCCGAGAGTCGCCTGTCCTAGAGTATTCTGACCGATGATTGCCTGTCCTAGAGTCGCCTGTCCTAGAGTATTCTGACCGAGGATCGCCTGTCCGAGGGTCGCCTGTTCTGGAGTCGTTTAACCGAGGATAGCCTGTCCGAGAGTCGCCTGTCTTGGAGTCGTCTAACCGAGATCGCCTGTCCGAGTGTCGCCTGTCCTAGAGTCGTCTGACCGAAGGTCGCCTGCTAGCAAGTCTATCAGGCGACATCGACTGCAATTATCTTTGCTATTTTGGTCGGTCCGTCAACACTCTAGGCGTTGAGGCCCTAGGATGTCCTTCACTCAGTTAAATGAGTAGGTCATACAGCCCAAATAGTGACACACGTTCAAAGTGGACGGAGCCTTGATGTGTCCTTTAATTTGCTGAGCCAAGCGTGGTCACATTGACCCATACACGAGTTGAAGTCCATCATTATATTTCTACAACGTCCAGATTAAAAACTAAAGAAAATTATTGCGCTAACTATATTTCTGCACATTAATGATATCTTTCTCAATAATTTTATCTCATAATAATTCTTCCCACCAAGATCTAACTCATTCGCGTCTGTGAAAAATCATGAAATTTATTGTATTTAATTAATTAATCAACTAAATTAATTAATTAATTATGTACTGTTTTAAATATACGCTGACGATCAAGTAAATATAATGCAGATCCAAAGTCGCTTGTGCAGGCTTAAGTTGCCTCTGCAAGTCATTACGTGTGCTTGAACTCAACACACAAAGAAATGGTTGATTCTTTGTCCAAATAGCCGTGGACTTTTTGTCTTAGCGTGGTACATCCAGACCCAGTTTGCTCAGTCCAGGGACGTATCAGTCCGCTCCATGCTCGCGCTGTGGGTATATAAGTGTCTCCAATATTAGGACAATTTAACTCTTTTTTACAACACTTCTCTTTAACTTCACTTCTTCTTTATTTGTCTGCTACAAATCTTATAATAAATATTTAACACACTTCTACCTCTCCAATCGATCAGAAATTTTGTACACTTACGTAAAGGCGCAGACAATATACATAAATCAATCGGTAGAAAATAATTTTATATTTCTCTTAATATATATTTAAGAAAATAAAATTTTTGTTGTTAATATATGAAAATAAAATTAGAAATTTATTGTACATGTGTAACATCGGAGACACTGGATTATTTAGAAGTGTCGTCTTTAAAAAGTAATTTTTAAACGCATATTATTTCTGGGTGAGATCTCAGCAGGGTGGCCAGGACAGGTCAGGATATGAGAAGTCAGCGGCCGGTGCGGGCGTAGCTCTGGAGTGACGCGTCTTCGTTCTGTCTTGCGGCCAAAGATTCAGAAATGTTTTCCTAGTCTAGTCGTCATCATTATTTAGTCATTAGTCATTTTACTCATTTACCTAGTCTTTAATCGTCATCATAACATAAAATATAGAGTGGAATAAAAGAAAAACCAAATTCATCTAATATTCCTTCGAGGATCGCCTGTTGCCTGTCCGAGAGTCGCCTGTCCGAGAATCGCTTTTCCTAGAGTCGTCTGACCGAAGGTCGCCTGCTAGCAAGTCTATCAGGCGACATCGACTGCAATTATCTTTGCTATTTTGGTCGGTCCGTCAACACTTTAGGCGTTAAGACCCTAGGATGTCCTTCACTCAGTTAAATGAGTGGGTCATACTGCCCAAATAGTGGCAGACTTTCTCACCCAAGGCGCAGCAGAAAGTGGACGGAGCCTTGATATGTCTTTTAATTTGCTGAGCCAAGCGGGATCACGTTGACATACACACACAAGTTAAAGTCCATCATTATATATTTTTATATTATAATGGACGAAAGTTCATTATAAGTCCACACGAAAGTCCATTATTATATTTCTGCAAAGCTTCACTTTCATCTGCTGGCGCTACCAAGAATAACCGAAACGACCAAGTTAAAAACTAAAGAAAATTATTCCGCTACCAATATTACTGCGAATTAATAATATTTTTTTAATAATTTTATCACATATTAATTATTCGCGCCGAGAACTAACTCATTCATGTCTGTGCAAAATTATGAAATTAATTGTACTGTTTCGAAGATACGTTGACGATCAAGTATATATAATGCATGTCCAAAGTCGCTTGTGCAGGCTTAAGTTTCCTCTGCAAGCCATTACATTTGCTTGAACTCAACACTCACAGAAATGAGTGAGTCTTTGTCCAAATAACAGTGCTCTTTTTATCCTAGCGTGGTTAATCCAGACCCAGTTTGGCCAGACAAAAGGACGTATAAGTCCATTCTATGCTCGTGCTGTGGGCATGAAAGTGTGTCAATATTAGGATAATTTCACCCATTTCTTCTCTGCCATGGGTGAGGTCTCGACAGGTGTGGCCGGGACAGGATATGAGAAGTCAGCGGCCGGTGCGGGCGAGGCTCTGAAGTGACGTGTCATTGGATGTCTAGCGGCCAAAGATCCAGAAATATTTTCCTTGTCAATTCGTAATCATTAATAAATTAAACATAATATACAAAGTGAAATAAACGCATTAAAATAACAAATAAACTCATGTAATGACTAGAAGCCCATAAGATCCATTTAGGAGTAGACTGGGCCAGAATCGATCATGAGTTAAATTTAAGAAGTTACACTGGTCGAAGATTAATTATTCTGCCATCTTTGAATTAGTGAGGCGATTAAATCTTGAAGTTAGCGACCGCTGTTTCTGCATCTGATTGTTCGTTGTGAATTATAGGAGAACTTTTGTCGGCATAGCCTACAGCATTCGGAACAGAGTATCACTTATTATGGTACAAATATACGCCAGAATGTAAAGTTATACGGTTTATACAGAAAGATCTCTCAGGAATTTCGGCAGTTCTGGCGAAATAAATAATATCGTCATAGACGTGTCTGAAATTAAGTCGGCAATTGTGATGCTATTGTTATGTGCAATCATAAAGGCATCACTTATATGAATTGGGGCTTTAACAACATTCGCGGCTGCAAACAGCTTGAATAATATTTACGACTGGGCAGTGGGATGCAGTGGGACACACTGGGTAGCAGTGAGACTCACTAAGGCGCTGTGGATGCAGTGAGGCTCAGTAATCACTCATTCGTCATGCCACAACGGGCAGTTGGCCACCGCAGAAGCCGTTAATTATGATTTAGTGCCACATTAAGCATGTGGCGTGCCACTGCTTAATTAGTGCCAAGAAAGCTGCACTGTAAGTAGGCCGACATCGTCTAGCTTGATCTTTACTTAGTCTTCTTAAGCTTAAATAATTTTAAACTATATGAAATAAGATTTTTAATCTATGTTTGGAAAATATTGTAAATATTGTGTCAAGGCAGGACGGAATGTGTGGGCCGCGACATGGAAAATTCGTCGTGCTCCTCTCGCCTAGCAGACAAAGGCGAGATAACCGTGGCTCCACAACGCCCGCAGAAAAATAGACAGGTCATATTGTCCAAATATTGACACAGCATGAGCAGAGGCTGGACGTAGCATTGATGCGCTTATTTTACCGACCCCAAATCTGTCATGATGACCCACATAAGGAAAAAAGTGCGTCGATATCATGGCAAAGTTTCACCCTACCAGGCAAACGACAAGGAAATAAAGCTTAATTAACATTGGTTCGATAAAACAAAGTTTTAATCAACGCCAATTTACCGACGTACAGTTGTCAGAGTTGACTCATTTCTCTGTGTTCCTAACACCAGTTATCTGGTGCAATTCACTCATTTCTTTAAGTGCACAAATGTTCACCCTAACCGCACTAGGTCACAGGACCGAGCGGTGCTAGCGTGCCGACTGGCGATAAATCCACGGCACCTCCTGCCACCTTACGCGCTCGCTTTGTCAACTGACCGCATCGCGCTGAGTCTGTTTTCCATACAATATTTCTTGCATATATATCATTATAAAAGTCAATTGCTCAATACGTAATAAGTAGCTTTTTTGCATTTATTTGATCGACAGTCGATGTCGATTCAAATTTAATTTTACAACACGATTTTGATCGAGGTTTTCACTCTGCATAAGCGACCCAAGCGACACATCAGATATGCAGGAACAATTACAGCTCAGTTCACAACTTTAGAGTGTAATTAGGCTTTGAATTAAAACAAAAATTTGTTTAAGAGATCATATGTATGTTACGCTACCCTGAGCAGTTGTGGCCCACTATTAAACAGATCTGTTGCTTAAACAGATCTGAGCACTTGCAGACCACTACTCAACAGACCAGTTGCACTACTCTTTGGACTTCAAAGGGACTTCTTGGTCTTAGGTGGTCTTAGGTCTTCTTTCCTAGNAGTGTAATGCATGGGAGATCTACATATGGCAGTGTTGTGTATGTGAGACCTACATGACAGTTTTATGCAGGCGAGACCGACATGATAATATCGCCCGGACTAACCTCGCTGACCCAAAGCATTTCTTCACAACATCGCCCTCGAATGGATAAAGCACATGTAATTTCTCATGCTCTTCTTGATATTTATTTGCCTCCTGTAACCGATAACGAAGGAATCTGAAAATTTCTTCTTCTCCGAACGTGTTGTACTAATTTTTATCATTTTATTGGGATACCTTGTATAATAGCACATGTAATTTCTCATGCTCTTCTTGATATTTATTTGCCTCCTGTAACCGATAACGAAGGAATCTGAAAATTTCTTCTTCCCCGAACATGTTGTACTAATTTTTAACATTCTATTGGGATAGCTTGTATTATAGTATAAGTCTTTATTGAATGCGATATTTCTGAAGAAAAAAAACAAAAATGGGAAGGCAAGCAGAGAATTTTTAAACAACAAGACCGCAAATTTCTCAGCTGGCTCCCTATAGCTGGCTTCGTGTTCGGTGTGAGGAAAAAAGGGAGCCAGCGGTCGGCCAGATCTTGTTGACTGAATGTTTGAATGTTTGAATGCTGTTAAATTTATTATTTCAATGCCACACTCGCGGTCAGCCTGAGCTTGACTACGGTCGACCATCTTTTTAGATGTTCAAACAAAGAAGAAACACAGTTAATTAATTCAATGACTTGGTAGCAGTTGGCCTGAGCATGGCTACTGTCGACTGGCTGCTGGAATGATTAAATGAATGGTATAAATTAGTTTCATTAATTTTGCATAAGAAGGTTAACCAGCCTGTATTATTACGATGAAACGTGAGATAGAGAATATAAATATAGATGTAAGTTTAGAATTCAAGGTGCATTTTAAACAAATAAATTCAAACAATGAAGGGTCAATTTCACCCAACATATTCTAATTTCAGAAGAGGAACTTTGATTTTAAGGAGATTTTTTATTTTAGACCAGCACGACGTTTGATAGGTGAGAACGAAAAACGTATAAATTATCCTAGAATGTATTCACCATGTAAAGGCAACCACTGGTCGAGGTTAGTGGATACGCATGGAGCTGAAGAACAAAGAAGCTCCGGCCCGTGATAAATGCCCACAGCTAACGGGCACAGCTGATGTGGTACTCTCTCTAGATATATATTTATATATATACACGCCTCTATTTCTATGCTTTCTCTATATTTCTCTCCTTTTTCCCGCCTTCAAAATAAATCAGCTTCCCGCAGGTGTTGTGAAATGTGTCGTCACCACAAGACCACTCCAGTAGTTCGAGGCGAGCGCGAAAAACGTTGAAATTTTTAAAAAGAACTGAGAACGTATCAGCCTGATGAAAAAAATTATGAACATTTACATTTATTTTAAATGTTGTACTCATGAAACGTTTTTTTGCAATGAGTAGGAAACAAAGGAAAAGTTTAGAACATTAATTGTAAGAAACTTTCGTTAAAAGTAATAGCACAAGTTAATAAACGCAAATAACAAAACAAACAAAATTACACACTACTCGTGCTATGAGCTTGAAAGTTTGTCACTATATATGGACTCTGTGACCCATTAATTTTTCTGTGGGCGGCTTATTTCATCTATCGTTCTTCTGTCTCTAATATTGTTCATTTCATGTTTCGGGTATTATGTTGAGGTTAAGTTTGAAGCCACTTATTATCATCGAAAATTGAGGACTTTCTGAAGTGACATTCGTATATTTAATAAAGAATAGCGGTAGCATGAACATGCTTTACCGCAATCACTTGTATCAAACTCCTGTATAAATTTCCGATAACTTCTCGCTTCGAGGGCGATTACCTAGGCAACCGAAAGGCAGTAGAGATCTACTATAAATATAATTATTATTTTGATTTATAAAATGATTTTTTTTATTTGAAGAAACCAACAGCAAAGAAAGCACTAAGTAAAATCATCATATCTTCAATGAAAACGTTTCGGAGACCAGCTCCATCGTCGGTTCTTTAAATATCTACAATTAATGTCCAATCGGTCATGAAAATTCTAAATATACACTTAAAAGACTAAAACCTTAGGAACGAGAAAGCGACCAACTAAATTCAAACCTTTGTATTTACAATTTCAAGAGGATTTAAACTATATGAGTTATTTAGAGTATTTCCGTTTAAAACCTTGCAATGATTTCAAAATTCTTCCTTCAAACCACAAGAGGTGTGAGTGATTTTCTTCAAATCACTTTGAGACACAGTCTCGTCAGCGTGAAGGCGCACAGCAGAGTGAGGACTGAGGAGGCTTGGAAAGTGGCAGGTCCGAACGATAACTCCTGACCGGTAAGTGCTCAGCGGTGTTCAGAAACTCTGGTAGAAATTACGTGACGTCATTCTGACGTACGCTGATGCGCAGCGTGCACAACTAAATTCCCAAACCAGGTTAGAGCGCTTCGGATTTATGAATGTGGAATCATTGCACACTTTTAATCGGAAATTTTGTCTTAATAACGCGTGAGTTCTTATCCTCTTGAAATTGTAAACAGTAGAGATATTTTAGTTTGTCGCTTTCTCGTTAATTAAATTTCAATTATTTTGTGTATATTTTCATTTCTACAACCAAAAGGGCTCATAATCTGAAAATTTTTAACTGATGATGTAGCTGATATCTGATACGTTTTCATTGAATATATCATGAATTTGCTTGGCATTTTATTTGCTGTAAAATTTTTGGTGAACTTTCGATTTAAGCAAACTAATGATAGAAATACTTATTTTGGTTTGTGAATTTTTAGACACTGTTTCAGATAGAAAACAAATAGAGGAACTGTAGAGCTCTGTTCGGGAAAGCTGTTCTGAATTCAAAGCTTTTCAGACCACATCAGCAGCTGAGCTAATGTGTTCTAATGCAGCGATTTTAGTTGGACCAAAGCTGACCCTGATGGCTGCATGTTCTGAATTATGAGGCACAGAATTATACAGCGGGAAGACTTATTCACAGAAAAAAACAGGTAAACCTCCCCACTGAATAAAGCTTTATGATTTAGTCGTGAGCCGTGAGTACGGTGTTCGAGCAGTGATTCACTGTCGGCCGTGAGCCGTGCATACGGTGTTCGTGCAGTGATTCACTGTAGGCCGTGAGCCGTGAGTACGGTGTTCGTGCAGTGATTCACTGTAGGCCGTGAGCCGTGAGTACGGTGTTCGTGCAGTGATTCACTGTAGGTCGTGAGCCGTGAGTACGGTGTTCGTGCAGTGATTCACTGTAGGCCGTGAGCCGTGAGTACGGTGTTCGTGCAGTGATTCACTGTAGGCCGTGAGCCGTGAGTACGCTGTTCGTGCAGTGATTCACTGTCCGTCGTAAGGTGGTGATGATAATAATGATTATCGACGAGGTATGCAGAAAGATTGCTTAACTGCTCAAGATTGCTTGGGCTCTGCATTGCAATTTCAGACACTCGACGAAATGAGTGAGACTTTGTCCAAATAGCAATGATTTTCTGTTTATGTATGGGTCATCCTGACCCAGTTTGACGAGGTTACGGGATTTGGTGCGACGCCCGCTCTCTGTTCGTGCTATGGGGCACTATTTTAAATACGTATACATGACTCACTTATTTTTCTGAGTGACACGTTTTTATAAGGGATATGATATTATGGCTTATAGGAGCGTTAACATAGTGAAGAATTATTGATGATTCTGCTTCTTGATCATTTATTAATTATTTTTTAAACTCAACGCAAGCTCACACGAGCTTGCATTCAATGCATTATTGTGATCAGAATTCATCAGGTAATTACGGTCTTTTAAGCGCACTGTATAAAATTTTTTTAATTTTTATGCGTCAAGTTAAGCGGGGGATGCACGTTTTCAATTCATATTAGAAAGTTTAACGCTTAATAATGCTGAAAATAAAAACTTATTTATAATTTGATTTTTTCAATAAAATAAAAAAGAAGCAAAGTCAGACCCTTCCAGACAAATTATCAATGCTCTATCGTAAAGAATCGCGTCGAAGTCGAAATTACAAAATTTGACGGAAGCACTTTTTTTCCAGAGATAGGACCTGATGTTATGAGCAAATATACAGGCCAGAGCTTAATGGTTCAACTTGAAAAATTCAAACGTCAGGAAATCATATAATATAGGTAGAAATTTCATGTTCAATTACATACATTGTATAAGTTTTCTTTTGCATTTAAGTTTGTCGTAAAAGTCATTTTTGCTAAACATGAATCAACTTAATGAACCTACATTTCCGTAGGTTTTTCCCAAAAGTTCTCATGCCAATTGACCAAAAAGGTAGGTTTGGTCAACCTACAAAAAGGTAGGTTGACCAAAAGGTAGGTTTCATGCCAAAATTAAAATTAATTTTGTTGTCAAACAAATGTAATAGTATATTTAGAAAGCAACTTTTTCGGTCCACACAAACCTGATGTATTGACTACAGTAGTCGAAAACGCACACAAATTGAATCAGATTTTATTAATTGAAAGCCATGAGTCGATTAATTGCGAAATTTCATAACATTCCGATATATGTTCAAGGTTAGGAACTTCATTTGCAGCCTCATAACTTTATCTCTCATAAACTTTAGCTAATTTTTCACAACGTGTTACACGGGGTTGGCAGCTCAGACGGTCGAGGGCATCAGTGACGACCACGGAGCACGGGAGCGACAACCTCACACGACCGCGACACAAGCTGCACTGACCAGCACCTCAGGGCCGAGGTATGCCCTCGGTGGCTCTACCCTCGGATATGTTGGCTTACCTCGCTTGTGAAGTTGTCAGCAGGTACTTACGCTGGTCCTTTTACTGTTGTTTCTCCACACTTTGATACGGCGGTAGTTTTACTATTGTTTCTTCTATCTTTGAAACGACGGTTGTTTTGCTATTGTTTCTCCACACTTTGAAACGAATAATCTTTACTATTATTTCTCTTCACTTTGAAACGACTGTTGTTTTACTATTGTTTCTCCACACTTTGAAACGACTGTTGTTTTACTATTGTTTCTCGACACTTTGAAACGACTGTTGTTTTAATTTTGTTTCTCTACACTTTGAAACGACTGTTGTTTTACTATTGTTTCTCCACACTTTGAGTTTCCAGATAAAAGAATCTAAAGATTGTTCGTTGTTCAGCGACCTTCCAACAAGATCGCAAAATGCAAATTATTTTGAAAGCTGTGAAAATTCATCAATTTTATTCCAGCAAGAATTTTCGTGTATCATTATAATTCTTTTCAACACCAAATTTAGGCTCTGCATAAGAATATATTTTCCTCCTGTCAGTATGCATATAACTAGAATAAACAGTGAAATAATTATGAATAATATCACTCATAAATTCAAATATATTACAGGAGGTAACAGTTTACTTCATAAATTTCCGATTGTGCTCGTTAGTTAAACACTAACTCGACAAAATGTTGCAATTTACCTACTTGTTTTTTTTTATGTTTCTATTGGAATTTTATTCTAAATATTTTTTCGTAAATCACATATGTATATAACCACTTTATGTGTATTACTTTATACGCTCAATATTCGTCTAATTATTCTCTAACAGATATTATTATAATTTCAAAGAATAAGTATGAATAATTTTTAAAAAATCAAAGATATATTTTTAACTCAGACACTGAAATATTCCGCAGTTCTGACCCCAAAGTGAATAAGATCAGTCTGCCTCTAGGATACAAAGGAAAATTTTCTATTTGCTTGATATCTGTAACATGTAACGACCGACATGATATCTCTAACTGATAACGACCGACATGATATCTCTAATTGATAACGACCGACATGATATCTCTAACTGATAACGATCGACATGATATCTCTAACTGATAACGACCGACATGATATCTCTAACTTCCTCTTGTCAGTATGCATATAACTAGAATAAATAGTGAAATAATAATGAATAATCACTCGTAAATTAAAATATATTACCGGAGGGAACAGTTTACTTCATAAATTTCCGATTGTACTCGATCGTTAGTTAAACATTAACTCGACAAAATGTTGCAATTTCCCTACTTGTTTTTTTTTCTTGTTCCCATTGGAATTTTATTCTAAATATATTTTTTTGTAAATCACCTATTTTACCACTTTAAGTTTATTACTTTATACGTTCAATATTCGTCTAATTATTTTCTAACAGGTATTATAATAATTTCAAAAAATAAGTATGAATAATTTTTAAAAAAATTAAAGATATATTTTTAAATCAGACACTGAAATATTTCGCAGTTCTGACCCCATAGTAAATGAGATCAGTCTGCCACTAGGATACAAGGGAAAATTTTCTATTTGCTTGATATCTGTAACATGTAACGACCGACATGATATCTGTAACTGATAACGAACGACATGATATCTCTAACTGATAACGAACGACATGATATCTCTAACTGATAACGAACGACATGATATCTCTAACTGAGATGAATTTCAGAAAATACCTGAGATATAAAGATAATATTTGCGGAGGAAGCCGTGGTAGCGCTCGATGCGATGTTTTATTTAGTTTAATTTATTTCTATTTATTTGCAAGATAAGAAGCCAGGCGATGAATGCTAAAGCCATGCAGTGCTACAGCAGCGGTTAGCTCCTGACAGCATCGTGCTGCTCTCGGCCGACATCAAACACCAGCGGCACGGCATGCAGCAATGAACCTCATCATTCAATAAAGAACGAACAATGAATGCAATCTTTCAGTGGCAGACAAAATTTATTGCAAGCAAATTCTGATATCAATGCTTGACTATTGCTAGGAATGGCCAGTAATAAGTTTGCTTTGATTCGAGTTTTGCTCCACACAGAGTCTTTTCACTGCACCAGCTTATAAAATATCTACGGAATTTAGTATCATTATTAATTATTTCGTATTATCTTCAGAAATGTAGAAATTCTGCTTTGCGCTCGGTTGATTCAAGTTTAGCTCATTGCTTTCATAGTACTGGGTATTTATAGGATTACACTAATACTTGTGATAGGAATTAGGACGTCGGTTCGTCGAAAACTGATAATTGGAGAATGACGCAAAACACAAACCTGTAACAATGACAGTTTTATTTATCACAAAACGAGCGGTATTCCTGCACTAACAATAAAAAGCCTCTGCACGAAATTTGGAAGACCATTTGATTTGTATGAACGATGAGAGATCGTCTACTCGCAAATGGGATTAAATTTTCAGTCTTAACTTGACGATTGATAACTTCATTTAATCTAAAGATTCTCGATCAAACCAAGAGGGCGTAAAAAGAAGTGCGTCTTTCAAATAAAATGCACTCATAAATATTAAGCTGGATGTATTGTTTTTTTTTTCATTTAATCATATTGCGTTTACTAGTTCACTGACTCAGCAAGGGAGATGCGGCGCAGCGAATGAGAAAGGATGACAAAGTGGTTACAGTTCACAGTATCATGGTCTATAATTTCAAAAAAAAGTTAAGAGAACGTAAGTTCATCAGCCAATCATTGACAGCTTTTCATGCTAAAGTACTTACGTTCACTCAGCGAGTTTTGAAAGTATGGCCCCAGGATTGGAGCAACTATAACAAAGTAGGTTTAATCCCAGTTTCCTCCGGCTGTATTGTTCAAACCGACAAGGAGGCAACGCAAAATTGGAGCATTGAGGGTCGTGTTCGAGACCCGCAACAAGCTGTGAATGTTCAGCGATGTTAAGAATCGGTGACAGGCCTAACGACCTAAATGGACGCTGACATCGCTATTATATTACATATTACATAACATAACATATTACATCACATAACATATTACATCACATTACATATTACATCACATTACATATTACATCACATTACATATTACATCACATTACATATTACAGCACATTACACATTACATCACATTACACATTACATATTACATCACATTACATATTACATCACATTACATATTACATCACATTACATATTACATCACATTACATATTACATCACATTACATTACAATGCACGTCAGGTTCACGGCACGCGGCGTCAAAATGACGCGTGGCCAGCGAGCGTCTAGATTAATGCCAAGGGCATTTCAATATATATAAAAATTATAATTTTTTACATTTCTTTAAAATTATCTAAGTTTCTCTAAGTATTTTTGTGTAACGATTAATTCGATCTACACAGATACACACGGGAACGTAACTTATGATGAGTCACTCATCTTCATCTTAGACAATAAATATCGTCATTCCTCTGAAGAACTACGGAAATTCAGCTATATAAAAATGTTGATAACAAGAAATAAGTTTATAGACCTACCTGACGAGCTATAAATATCCTAATATCCGGGGTTTCGAGAACAATAATGTTTCTCTGGAACGTTTTATTGAATTGCTGTGTATTGGTGAACACGAATAAATGGATTTTTACAATAACGAATCAAATAAATAATTATCTCATCATCGCTCCAGAGGAATATTCAAAATGTATCTAATTTACCCCTGGCCATTCAATCGTATATTAAATATGAATAATATGAGTGTTTTGCACTCACATCTGTCTCTATTTTGTGTCTCAGTTCAGTTGTTGCTATTCACCTAATTTCTCTGTTAGGTAGAGTCTCCCTAGCAGACCGTCCTAGCAGGTCTCCCTAACAGACCGTCCTATAGCAGGTCTCCCTAACAGACCGTCCTAGCAGGTCTCCCTAACAGACCTTCCTAGGAGGTCTCCCTAACAGGTAATCATCACAGTGAAAAGTTAAGTCAAGTTTTCGTTGCGCCTTCAATAATAATTTAATTTTATTTGATCGTGCGCGTAATTTTATGTTTTCGCAAATGAGGAACATTTTTATAAGCATCCACCGCCTCCCTAGAGACAGGGAATAAAATATGTGGGGCGAAGTCTCAACTGTAAAAGTGTACAACTTAGGCAATAGCTCATCACAAGAGATAAAAATGTGATACACATTTACAATAAATTTTTAGAATTCGATCATGTACATGAGATTTGTATTGTGTTTTGTTACTTTTTTTTAGTTTCGGAAATTTTTAATTCATTGAAATTGATCGAGAATTTGATCGCTTACGATGCTGCGTGCCAAATCGTGCAAATTTTATTGTTTTAAAGAATATTGATGAATAGATCATTGAAAATGTATGTGGTTGAATTTTCATTACCATGATTGTATTGTTATACTTAAAATAGCTTTTAACTATATTTGAAGAGCATCGAAGTAGAAATGTTTATCTTTCCATCTCTAATATTTAGTCTTCAACCTGGCTGAACTTGGCTTGAAAAATATGTTGGAAAGAAGTGTTATTTTAGTTCAGTTCGTTTATTATACATGAATAGCCACTGTGGGAAATATAAAGAATTCAATTATATTTTCATTCAAAATTCATTTATGTATGAAATAAATCATTTAAGAAGTGAATTAAGTTGGATCTTAAATAATTAACAGGCAAGTGGCAGCAATAAGACGGCAGTCACAAGTCATAGGGAACTGCACGCGATTGTCGCCAGAGAAACACGAAGCCGCTATATAGCCTCACTTTCATTTCTCATACACTATATTATTTCGGTTAAATTATTTCATAAATTACTGTGAAAGGAATCGCAATCAATCTTATATTTAATTTAAATTCTGCGAAGAATTTAGGAAAATTTTTTGGAATGAATTTACGGAAATTTGAGAATGAACTTACGGAAATTTTGGAATGAGATTAAGGAAATTTGGGAATAAATTTTTTAAAAGTTAGAATGAATTTAGTAACATTTTTTAATTAATTCAGGAAAATTTTTAAAACGAATTTAGGAAAATTTTGGAATGAATTTAGGAAAAATTTGGAATTAATTGATGAAAATTATGTGTAACATTAAACAAAATTCGTGGATGAATTTATAAATTTCGTGGTTAAATTTATACGTTTTTGGGATAAGTTAAAACCTTCTACGATGAATCTAGAAAATTTCTGGGATGAATTCAGAAAAAAAGTAAGTGGTGAATTAAATTAAATATTTTCTTTTGAATTAAAGAAAATT
>NW_025935361.1:0-724 GCF_000764305.2 Hyalella azteca | reverse complement strand
TGTTATAGTGAATCACTTGACTCAATTAAAATGGTGAAAAATTACAAGCTGTCCTGTAAGCTTACAGATACAGAAAAAATGCTATATGGCTGTTGATGTGAAGCTTGCAGTGGAGTGAGTGGACAAGGTAATTGTCAATGCTCAATGGCATGTCCATGGATATGGTAATATCGCATCAATAATACTGTAATGTATAAATATGGTAATAATCAATAAATGAAAAACAATTAAAAATCACAGAAAATATAATTTATTCTACATCTACATCATCTACAAGGAAGCACTGTACTCATCCATTACTAACAGTACTCTGAAGTCCTCCTCTTTGTAGATGTAAAATAAATGACATTTTCTGTGATTTTTACTTGTTTTTCCTGTATTGATATGATATTACCATATTCATTAATTACCTTATTATTGATGTGATATTACTGTATCCATGGACATGCCATTGAGCATTGACAACAACCTTGTCCACTGCAAGCTTCGTATCAGCAGCCATGTAGCATTTCTTCTGTATCTGTAGGCTTACAGGATGGTTTGTAATTTTGCACAATTTTAATCAAGTCTAGTGATTTCACTATACATAACAAAAAAGATTGTGAAAAACATACCTGAAACAGAAAATCATGTTTTAGTGACAACCATCATATGTTTTGAAGAAATAAATCATAGTTTAGGTCAATTACTTTTCATTCTATGATGCCCAGTGCACAATTCTATA
>NW_025935360.1:0-599 GCF_000764305.2 Hyalella azteca | reverse complement strand
ATCATGGTAAGGACCTGCATAGAATAATAGAATATATTATATATATTCTATTCTATATATATATATTCTATATATATAATAGAATAAATTATATATATAGAATTCTATATATATAATATAGAATAGAAGAGACGGAGCACCATACAATATAAAATATTATGTACAATGTGACTCAATGTGTCCTTGACACACGACAGCCAAAATATTATCATAGGGTAATTTATAAGTGAGGATGATTCCTGATTTATTTATATCCACTTTCATATATATTACAAATAGTCTCTATTTTAAATTCATATTTGTTATTCTGATCAAGCAATCATCTCATAATTTATTCCTCTACCCGGAAATTGTGGAACTCGAGAAAATTCTATTTATTTTACATGTTGTTTTCTCAATGCCGTTCGTAATTAATAAAATAAATAGTGGTTTCCACCTGCAACAACATATTCGCGTCATAGAAAAAAAATCACTGCTAATAGACTGATTTATTGCCTGTCTTTTGACGGGAGATTCATTTCGATAAAATTAATAATTATTATTATTATCAATATTATTATTATTGTTATCATTATTATTACTATTATTATTATTATTAT
>NW_025935359.1:0-996 GCF_000764305.2 Hyalella azteca | reverse complement strand
GCGTTGCGGTACTCCTAAAACTGCCGATGGTACTCCATTTGTTGCCGCAGGTGCTGTTACTTCTTTTACTACAATTGGTGTAGGAGGCATAGACTGTAATAAAACTCTATTAATGCCTGCTCCAGTGTTTGGTACAGCCATTCAGACTACCTTGATGCTTACCATAGATGTAACAACCATTGGTAAATTTACCCCGACAATTTCCGGTTCAGGAATGAGCTTGGTTGATCCAAATTATAGCATTACGCCTAGTACGACTGGGGTTCAGACTTTTGCAATTCCGATTTATTATGACGGAGCAACTGCACTCGGAACTCTTTCCTTTTCTTTGACTGATGCCACGCCTATGGCAGGTTGTACAGCAGACTTAACTATAGGTCCTAAAAACACCATTACCCCCATTTGGACATTGCAATGTGTACCGACGGAGGGACCTTCATTGAAGCGGTGAGGAATATTATGTGTTGGGTATTTGGTGTTTTGGTTTAGGGAAAAGATTAATTGTTGAGTTGATTATTAAATTTAGGTCTCATAATGCATGCACTGTGTAATATTTTTTGCAGTGGTGTGAATTCTGAACAATTGCTTTGGTTCAAGCCAGTCACTTCCCAGTACCTTTTTCAACTTAATAAAACAAACTATTTATATCATGAAATCTAAGAATGTTAATACAAATGTGAAGGCTAAACTATCACTTTTCTTGAGTTATCTCAATTTTTCAAGGCTATTGGTTATATCTAAATTGGTTATTAAATTACCATTTGTGGTCTTGTTTTTTACCAATATGAATGTTTCAGGTCAATACCATAACCAAGATAATATTATTGTACAGCGTTTTGATGGGCGTGGTGGCATTATAAAGGGGGCCGATGGTATATTTTATGTATGGGGTTGGGGGGCTTATCAAAAAGGAAACCCGAACTATGATAAATATAAATCTAATTATAATGCAGGAGCTATTGCTTCTCAGGGTGTGGCCGAATTTTTGGAGCCTCT
>NW_025935358.1:0-396 GCF_000764305.2 Hyalella azteca | reverse complement strand
AAGTGAAGGCTACCGTATGCAGGCCAAGTGAAAGCTGCCGTATGCAGGCCAAGTGAAAGTTGCCGTATGTAGACCCAAGTGAAGGCTGCCGTATGCAGGAAAGGTGAAAGCTGCCGTATGCAGACCCAGGTGAAGGCTGCCGTATGCAGACCCTATTGAAGGCTACCATTTGCAGACCCAAATAAAGGCTGCCGTATGCAGACCCAAGTGAAGGCAGCCGTATGCAGACCCAAGTGAAGGCTGCCGTATGCAGACCCAGGTGAAGGCTGCCGTATGCAGACCCTATTGAAGGCTACCATTTGCAGACACAAGTGAAGGCTGCCGTTTGCAGGTCATGTGAAGGCTGCCGTATGCGGGCCAAGTGAAGGCTGCCGTATGCAGACCCTAGTGAAGGCT
>NW_025935357.1:0-39383 GCF_000764305.2 Hyalella azteca | reverse complement strand
GGCTGCGTGACGGCAGGACAGAGCACACCTGGGCAGGTACTCAGAAGCTAATTAGCGCTGATACGCGGCTGGTGATATCGTCTCTAAAGCGGACATTTCTGCTCTATCGCTGCTCTGTCGCGTCTCTACGTCGGCTCTGCAGCCGGCGACGGCCTGCTCTATTCCCTGCCCTAAATTTTAACTGGGTCCGTCGTTCATGCCAACTTGGGATGACAACAGCCGACCACAAATGGCGCTGGTAACAACGCTATTTGCCGTCAATATTGCGTTAGCCATTATTGGAACATTAATGATGGATTATTTCATTGTTTTGCGAGTAAATTGCATGGATGCGCACACCATCAGTCGGATTTTAAACAAATCAGATATGCGGAGTCACAATTCATTGCCGAATATTGATCCGGGGAAGCCGCTGATTTCAGACTCAGATGGCGAATGCTAGGAAAAGCTTAGAGCTCACGTTTCTGTTAGACCAACATCACCATTTTCTGCTCAATATCATCCCTCTATAAATCTGAATTCATCCCATCTGAAATATCAACTCGCCGGTAGATTTCGTTTTCTACAACTCCCATTCTATTGTGTATATAATTCATTAAGTTTGTCCTGCATTAAACTCCGTAGAAACGATTCCCTGATCAAGGTTAGCTGGCTATTGATTAGTCGGAGTACAGAAGTTCTGAAGAAATATGCCCTCGGTCAAAATTCAGCTTTCACCAAGAAACTGGTTTAGTTTAGCGATAAGTTTACAGCGATCAGTATACTTATCTATAAGATGACTTTTTGCCTAGTAATTACCGACATGAACAGTATGAAATCTGTTGTTACATAGACGAAATCTGTTCAAGTAATTAACTTGAACGCACTTCATTCCATTGATTTTTCTTAATTTAATCTCTTTTATATGTTACTTTATTTTATTTCACTGGAGTTGAAAGACATAATATTCTTCGTTTTCATTTAGTTTTCTGACATACTCGACATAACTGACTCGACGACACTCGACGACATAACTGACATCGCAAGCTAATTTCTAGACCAAAGTTTTAAAGGTTATAATGCACAAAACGAAAACTCTTGGTACAAATTATGTTTAAGACAACTGGTATGTAATTAACAGAAAAGATGTCAAGATTAAACTTTGCACAAAGTTTTTTAAGTAATTCCGGGGATTATATTAATACTTCAAAGTAAATTGTAATATAGAATTGATACAGATGAGTGTTAGCTATCGCATTAAAAAAAGTTATTCATTGCAGTTTGAAGTAAACATTTTTTTTTGTGAAATTTGTTTAGATGTCGCAGAAATTCTGATTGAATGTACTGGTTTTAATAAATTAAAACTAAATACTGCATACTGAATTGATAGAAAACGATTAAACGTGACTTAAAATTATTGATAACATTGAATTTACAGTGGAACTGAAACGATTTTTATTGAAATGTATATTTCAAAGTACATTTTATGCTTATATTTAACGTATAATTTTTTAGCCACCGTGAGAAATAACTTGTCTTCACTTAAATTCAATCACTCAATCCATAAATTAACAAAAAAACATAAATAGAAAACTGCTGTTTTCGTTACTCAGGTAATTTCCGCAATAACTACCTTCATACTTTTTTATTTTTCCTTCACAAATGAGGCATGTCTTTTTATGCAGATGTTCTGATCAATTTTTACACTACTTAATTTAGATACAAATACAGCAAATTCATCAATCTCTCATAAAGTCCAAGTGTAGTAATTATTATATTTCAGAAACGAGCTACAACGAAATATTTAATGGCTTTGAAATAACTCCTTTCTGACAGCATGCCAATAATAATTAATCTTGTGATGGCAAATTTTCTTTCTAAGCAGCATATTCTTTCGCTACGTTAAATTGGAAGTGCAATGCAAATAATAAAACTGAAGGATCATATTGTCCAAACATTGAAAAACTATTGTATCCAGTGCACGAGCAGAGTTTAATACGATACGCCCATTTCACAATTATTACAGACCTAATCCTGTTGATAATCCGCACACTCATCTCTTTTAGTTTGTAATCCTTTGAAAAATTGTGCCTGATAACGTAGCAGAAGGAACTTTATGCATCAAGTATTCCATGGTTGCAGTACAGATAACATCAATGTTGCTTTTATGCGGGACTCTGGCTTCCAGACCATTCAGAGCTGCACTTGGGGAGCGACTGTTGGACCAACTTGTATTTCATTATATATGATATTTTTTATTTTGCTTTATTTTATTTACGTTTTATGTATTAATTGATCAACATTTATGAAAGACCCAACTAATTATGACCTATATCTTGGCTTCTTGAGAAAACAAAAAAATCTCGCTGTTGTTTTGTTTAAAATAAAAATAGAGACTTAAATGACTCGATCTTAGATTAAAAAAAAAAGTTGGCGGGCATTGAAGTAAAAATATTTGGTATTTGTTGCATCATCAATGTACTATTTTCTTGTTTGAAGTTAAATCCAGTTTAAAAAAACTAATTCAAATTTACATGTACAATAGTACATGCACAAAAAACTAACAGGTACAGCTGTAGTTTGGATTTAAAAATCTTCCGAGTGATACTCTCATCGCGGATACTCTCTGTCACGGCAGGGAGTGACAGAGAGCGCATTTTCTCGTTATTGTTGTAATTGCCCATCCTGGTAGTGGCGACTAGGGAGTAGGAGTGATAGGTTATAGTTTTTCCGGGCACTTAATTGGTGTCACTGGTAGTTCTACGACCATCACTGGCTCGCTGACCCGCCAGAACCATTTTGATTGCATTACACAACACCCTGGACAGCCAGGTACTCATTTATCAACCAGAGTTGGATGAATGGCTGAGTTGACCATGAGCTGAGCTTCCCGGTAGAACTTGTCCTCAGTGGGACTCGAACCTGGGCGCTGGGTGCGAGAGACAGTCTCTCACCACTGCACCACCACCTCACATTTTCTCGTCGACGAAAACGTGAAGTCCCGGACGGACAGACAGACGGACGGATAGACAGACGGACGGACAGACAGATGGACATGGCGAGCACAATAGTGCATTTTTTCCATAAATGAGCAAATGCGCTAAAAAGGGTCCGACCTTTATTTTAGGGGCCAGCTGGATCTCATAAATTATAGTTTCGACTGTCTGTTTTTCATGCGACACGCTTTGAATGCAAGAATAAAAATTGTGAAAAATTGACTTAGAATGGAAGAAAAGATCAGCCCGCATTCCTAGCAACGTGACAGTGTAAGGAGCTGTATCGGCTGAACTTCAGACTCTGGACAATTTTATTGAAAATTTATCTGTTTGAAGTGGCGATGATATAGATTTATGAATTATTTTAAAAATATTTAAATACGACGCATATGATATTTGACGAATGGTTTCGCAAGAAATTGTACTTGCAATTTTTATAAAAAATATAAAAAGAGATTTCTTCAATCGGAAAAGAGTTTCTTATTTACGTAATACTATACAATTTTGCAGTGCTTGATGATTCATCTCCCACAAATAAATTTTATTTCCAGTTAATGTACCAATAAAACAGGATAATGTAGATACTCGCCTATACAGCAGCTATTTGATTAAAGGAGGAAATATACTCCCACCTACTTAATCTCAATCACCCAATCTCAATCGCCCTCCCCTCTGTTTTCCGGTCCTAAAGGGTACACGCCTATTGTTAACTGTTTATTGCAATATTGGAACTTAATTTTAAAAACTGTAATCATCTTTATTCTCAGTACAATCTCAGGCTCTAAGATCATCTCAATCTCTAACTTGACTGGATTCTGGAAGTCTTTCGATGATCAACGGTCAAGAAAATGTTTTTTGAAAGTTACTTCAATCGAAGTATCCATACGGCGATTAGAAGTTGTACTCAACGATAGTTATCAAACTATCGTACGTTCTGCAGTGAAAGCGTGAGTTCTCGAAAAAATAATTATATATTGTTTATTTATTAAATTTTAACATCATGGTTGAATAACATTTGAGGGATTTACGTGGACGATGAAGTACCTTTCTACTGGTATTTTCATCGCAAATCTCAACACTCTGTCCATTAATAAACTATTGAAATAAAATATAGAATTCCCGGATACAGAACCTGACTCTCGAAGCCGTATTCAAAACATCTCGTCAACTTATAAATAGCTGATCACGTTGACAGAATGTTCGATTTGGCATATATTCACACGAAAAACTTATACCGCTTATACTAAAAACTTATAGTTTCACCATCACTTGTGTTAATAGAATTGGCAAAGACACATTTAATTATTTGTCATTTGAGGCTTTTTTCATCATGAATCGCTATCCTGTCGTTATGAGTTATCGCTATCCTCACAACGTGTACTATGAGGATAGGTAATTATCGTAAATATAGAATTTAGTATTTTTTAATTTCATATTTTTACTTTTCGCTTTAGATATGCTAACACGAGATTTGTATGTCCCCGTCTGTTTTAGTCAGTCCGGCCTTAGAACCCACTGAGTCTAGTTGCGTTTCAACTTAGTTTAAGGTTTGTTTAGTTTTTGTAAAGAAAGATTCCACCCCATTAGAGAGGGCGGATTTTTGCAAGAAATGGCAGGAAAGGCACGGAAAATCAGGTCAATCACTTCCAAGCTGCCAAGACAACACCGACTGCTCAAGGACAGTCAGAGGAGATGGAGGACAAGTAATTAGTAGGAATGATGTCCGTAGATAAAAGGCTGTAAATAATGTAGAAAGTAACCTCGTACATCAAAGTGAAGGTGCACAAAAAAGATTTAAAATGTTTTTACACGAACTCGGATTCGGTTTTGAACAAAAAAAAAACTGAACTGTTAACTGTGATCGCAAACGAGTGTATAGACATTGATTATATTACAGAAACAACTCCCAAAAAATGACGGGGGGAAAATTGTACCTGTGGAATTTCAGTTGCCAAGTTTTGATTGTTTTCATAACTTAAATGAAGAGCAGTGCAGTAGAGGTGTAGCTCTGTGGGTTGAAACCTCTTATGGGGCCCAGCAAGTTAAGTTATCTGCAGAGTATCATTCAGCTAGAGAATCAGTCTGGTGCGAACTTACTCTAAAAGGCATGGATAGCCTCCTCATAGGCGTCCTTATAGATCTCCTAACAGTTCCTATGAGAACGATTAAGTACTAAACAGCCTTTTACCAAGCATGACTTTTAGTAGTTCGCACGAGTTGATCGTTGTTTACTTTAACCATCCAGAAGTAGACCGGGCAGATGAATCCTCTCCAAGAAATGGGAATAACCCAGCAACCCTGTTTTTGGAGTCTGTGCGAGACTCATTTTTAATCCAGAACATCACAAAGCCAACCCATTTTAGGGGTAAACAGCCGTAAATATTCTAGATCTAGTGTTTACTAGTGAAGAATCAACGTTATATGAGCTTCGTCACGAGGCTCCGTCGTGCAAAAGCCACCACAAAACATTGTTTTTCAGTATCTAGTGCTATGCAGAAAATACGCTTCGGAAGCGTGAACGTTGGAACTTTGGGAAAGGCGACTATGATAAACTCCGTGAAGCGATGAACGCGGCGAATATTTCGGACTGTATTAAGGACATGAATGTGGCAGATTCACAGGCATTTCTCAAAGACACTTATGTCTGCAGTTGATGCCCGTGTACCTAACATTACGCCTGAAAGAGTAAAAAAAAGTCCAAGTGCATGAACAGAACAGTTTTAGTTCAGATGAAGACGAAGAAGGAAGCCTACAAGCGTTATTTACGAACTTGCAGCGATGCTGATTATAACCTGTATGCAAGAGCTCGATATTAAGCTAAAAAAGTCTATCGCCCTCCAGTGAAAAAGTTTGAAAATATTTTTACTAAAAATGCAAAAAAAAGAATCCGAAAGCCTTTTTGCACGCTAGTTCGAAGTGTAAGACAAACGACGGTATATATCTGATTTGAAAGTAGGCCAGCGAAAGATTTCTTCTGATGAGGGCAAGGCTAACGTTCTTAATCAGTTCTTCAGCAGTGTGTTCACAGATGACGACTTGAACAGTATTCCAGAAATTGAGAAGCGCCCAGTCGGCTCTTAGTTAACAGGCTTCGAAATACACGAAGAAGAGTTCTCAAGCGCCTGGTCGCTCTAAATCCCAACAAGTCATGTGGACCAGACGGCTTCCAACCCAGCTTGCTCAAAGAATCAGCAACCGTTGTGGCCGGCCCATTGACAGTATTCTTTCAAAAAACCTTGAATGAATGAATGAAGAAACTGTTAAGCCCTAGTGGCTTAGGCGAAATTTAGACACTCAGGTTTCAAAGAGTTTTATTTGGGTAATCTTGACAGCATAGTTTCAGCAAGTATGATCTCAGAAATATTAGCTATCTAATACATAAGATAATCAAATATAAGCAAACGTAAATCCAAGTTCACCAAAAATATCACATCAGAATCAATAATGAAAGACTAATAAATTGCAGCACTAAACTCACCGAAGTTGTTTCGCCACTAAAGGAGGTTTGAACTACGAATGACAATTTATCGCCAGGTAAACTTCGGTCGGATGACTGAAGGTCTAAACAGGAAGATTACGTGAAGCGTACATGTGAAAAATTGCGATTACAGGAACTTTGCCGTCCGATTGGAAGCAAGCTCAAGTAACACCATTGTCCGGTATCAATTCACTTGACCTGAAAGAGATTGAGGACGAGTCAACATCTGATAGACACGTGATAGATCACGCGATCAAGACCTCAGTAGTGGGCGGAAGCGAAGCTTATAAAAGGTCTAGTAATCTTAAGCAAATCCCCAGTAGCTGATAAGCGCTCCGCGATGTAGTGTGTAGCCTGGGATGCTCCGGCCTAACCGGCCGGCACTCGCTTATATCTGTTATAACTCTCGCTTATTACCACCCCGTATAGAGATAATCTCTCCAGTCAGTCATGTTGTGCCACTCCGAATCTCTCATCAACATGTGACAGTGGCGCACCCGAACTAAGTGATAACAGCCATGTTTTCTTAGAAGTGGAACTCGCCTGCTTGACTATAATTGTGAGACTCTAAATACGGTGGTGAAGTGGAAGACTTTTGAAGTGTTTGTGATTATAGCAACACTGTCGCATAGTGATTTTCGTGCGACCAAGCCTTTCAACGGATTGTTTCTGCGATGTTTAACTCATTTAAACGTCTGAAAAAGAGACAAAGAAGACCTACATCTACTAATTTCTGCAGCCGAAAACTATGAGAATATTCAAGTTTTGTCTTTCGCGTCTAAGTTAACCTGCAACGTCAAGACCTTAGAGCCTACGACTGACGCAGAGTAATTTGAAGCGTCCACGCATTTTTTTGCGCTCTCTGAATGCGGTACAACATGCAGAGCCAAGAGCGCCTACAAGAGCGTCTACGAGAGCGCCTATATACGAGAGCATCTACGAGAGCGACTACAAGGGCCGGCATCAGCTGAGGGCGCCTACAAGCGTTCTACAACAAGCCAGCGGTGTCATAAGAAGGTGTCAGCGGTGTCGTGAGAAGGTGGCAGCGATGTGGCAGCGACTGTCGATGGCAGTCAGCAAAAGAATCAACAACAAAAAGCTAAAACTTCACATCATATTGAGCAACATTTCTACAACATCAACAGCGCGTGAACGCATACAGCACCGCTAATGGAATTCAACAACATGCTGTGCAAGATGAGCATGCGAAAAGAAGAGACGGCATAAACAACAGAAACTGTCAAGGCATCTCATATAGGGTAGCCGGACTGAAAGTTGAGTAATCTTATTGTTGAACTGTTTTCAATCCACAGGTAACAGTGCTTATGATTCGCGAATATTAGAGGAGTCTCGGGAAGGTATCAAACCTTTCCCGCATAATCAATGTAGCAAATGACAATTTAACTAATAATTTTGCTAAAATTAAACGCTCAATAGACTTGAATCTATTTTTTTGTACGATGTTGCATTTATAACGCGTAACACATATGCAAATACACATGACGAGCGATGGAAGTTAGACTGATTTTCTTACTTGTAACAGTATGTGTACTGTGATGCTTGATCACCATCGCTTGTACGTCAGTGGGCACTGATCACGTTCACTGAGGAGAATGTTTCCAGTCGATTTAATTAAATTATGTACTGATGAAGAACGTTCTAAAGCAAAAAGGTCATTGACTCATAGTAACATGAGCCTTACTGAAACTAAATCCTGTGAGGTTAGAAATCCTAAGTCTAACGACGCCGGTCTCAAAATTGAACTTCCTACAAATGAATGAATAGCTGTAATTTTAAATTGAAATACTGTTGTCTCCAATAATTTGATTTATATATTCACTCTTTAGAAGTATAATGCTAGAAGTCGTCAATTGAATGGCTTGACAAATACCGCAACAAAATGTACGTGTACCAATTTATCTAGCTTATTGTAAATATTAATGATGTGAATATTTTTGAGGTATTAGAGATGAGCTTTGATGTTTTTTTTTTCATGTTAGCATGGCTAAAAACGTTGGTTAGAATTAACGAACGGGCTGACTTTGGGAGTTATCATCTAGGCGAGTTTCTGAATTGAGTTCCGAGATCGCATTAAGAAGTAACTTTAACTTACGTCAATGACGTTAGCTTCTGAACTAATTAAGGGTTCATTTAATTGCACTCGTGATTGCTCATTACCAAAGCTTTTTATGAACGCTGCAAATGTTCATTTTTTTTTTGTCATATCACAAGTGAATTGTTAACGCGATATTATCCTTGCGCTGCTTTTTAAATGAATTAATTCCGTTCAATATAAATATCAGCGAAAGTCGAATGTAGCGACTGAAAAATCCTCGAGCCACAAGAAAGGGCATCTTGAGTTGATTTACGTGGTTTGGATGGCTTGAAAAGCCAGATATTCGTAAGTAGAGTAATTCTACCATTTTACCAGTTGACCGCAATGGCAGTTATCGAATTGATAATGGTGAATGTAGCATATATTCGCGACATTCTGTACTATTTTACCATGTCATATAATGATATAACTCTTGCGTGATGTAACTTAAACGAATCTATAAATTTTACAAAGTGCTGTAAACCTAAACGAGTTTCAAGACACCGATTAAAATCCAAACCCATAGCATAAATAAATAAAGCTGATTAAAATATTGTTGCATTGTAGCATAACAATTAGCGAATCGGGAGGTTGAATTTTTAAAAATAATTCTGACCAATATATACCCGTATTATTTAAATTGAATTTTGCTCTGAGTATCAAAGATGTTGTAGACATATCTAATTATACAACGCATGTACAACTATATCCTAAAGAATAGTATTTTAAAAGTACATCGCACAACATGAACATACACGTGAAGGCTGTGAAAAAAACACTAGCGTCTCTGAACGACCGTCAATGGCATTAACTCTGAGTGTATTGACCTTAACGCGTGCCGACGGGTTTCTGCATTGACAAATATGTACATTGACGAATGTATCTATTGTAAAATGCGTGCGTATAAGAAGGAATACATGATGATTATATGCATTGATAAAGCGTGCGTTGATGTTACCAGAGCTATAATTATGAACTAGACGTTTTATTGATGTGAACTATAGTAACGTCTCGTTCAAACAGGGTAATTTTTAATGATTATTTGAACCCGTATTATATATATTCGTCATTATGTTCATATCTATATATATATACTCATCGACGCTACAATGTGTAACCAAACGCGCAAGTGATGTGACGTGTAATCGAGTAAAATATATTTACATTTGACGTCTAAATAACGATTCACCTTGCAACTGATTCCTGTTACCATACTCGTTTGAGATTTGATTAATATGTCATTTCGTCACGATTATAAAGAATTTCTGCCCTTCAACCGTTATACCTTCAACATTCAATATGAGATGAAATGGGCTAAAATATTGTTGAATTTAAAAAATTCAAAGTTCGAGTATCCAAGACTCACCTAATTGCCCTATATATATAAAATTTAATTCTCTTGAATGTATAATAATGATGAAGTAAACCTTCATTATAACTTAAAGCACCAAAAGTGTGAGCAGTATTGTCGAGTAAATCTACGGATGAAATTGATGCCACATTAAATATGACGAACATCAAGTGAAATATTATTGTATAATTAATTTTCGCCTATGTTTTTTGCAACAATATCTTCAAATGTGCAACGTTGTTCCACAAATGTCTTTTGAGATCTTTTGAATGATTGTTTCATGTGTTCTACTCTATATTTTTCTACCATATTATCGATAAGATAATGTATGTTATCTACTCAATTGCATTTACTGTAGAAGTAATGAATTGATAAATTGAGATAACCTAGAGATTTCAAACGGTAGATTTAGTCTTTAAAAGTAGATTAAACTGTAACAATTCTCTTTTGTACAGTCATGAGTAGATACAGCTGTCAAGTACTGGCAGTTCATTTGCATCTTGAAGAGTTCAACGTACCGTACTAAATGCTGACTCGATTTATTGAAGACAGTCAGTAATTTTTTTTCTCCCTATGATTGGTCGAGAAATATTTTTTTAGCAACCCTCATTCTTTAGTTGCAACGATGTCAATACCCTGCGTGTATTGAGCTAATAATTTTCTTATGAGGATGTAATGTATTTACAATTACGTTGCTTAATTTTATTTCGTTGTTACTATTATTCATTGCACTATTGATAAATGTATTTTCTTAAAATACAATCATGTGCATTTTATTATAAAAAAGTGAAATTTTTGAGTTGAATATAAATATATCTGTGATTACGATGAATGCGCTAAGTTATAAATCATCTTTTCTAACGCTTGAGCATGTCGTGAGAAATTTTCTATTCAGATAATCTCATAATGCTTGAATTAATGCCTACGATTGATATCGTAATTCACGTAAAGAACTCGACCTCAATTCACAGACAATTTTTTTTGCTATAAGCGCTAAGACTTTAATGACGCTGCAAGCAGCATTTGCTTACCTTGCGCAAAACGTCTTCGAAATCGCTATGTAAGCAAGGTGTATTTACGCTCAGCGATGGCAATTAATGAGACCTTTAATGCGAAAAGCGATCTAATTAAAGCACATAGCAATAATACGGTTCATGGAGTTGATTCTTGATGAGACTTGCCAAATGCAAGAGATATCGTGATATAATCAATACCGAGATTATTTTAAATCCCATGTCACCGAGTTCATTCAAATGGACGAACCGAGGTTGAAATTTGACTGTTAAAATTGCTCATGTATGTATCCTCATCTTGCCTCTTATTCGAACGATGTGTAATGTTAATGAGATTTTCTTGTTCAAATATTACATTGTATTTGAATTAGGCACTGCGAATGACAAATGGTTGATACAATTACTGTGTTTAACATTCAACTGTAATATTTCACACGTTTGAAATTAACATGTTGACGCAGAATGCTTTATTTTATTTTGAACAGTCTCATTTCACTGCATTTGTTAAATGTTTTCTTAGCGAATTTTGCAACAGTTACGCGCTAAACAAAGATTGATGTTTATTGTACTGCGAAATTTGAGTTGCATTTCAATCTAAAAATGATTATTAATCGCTATTAACTTATAATTAGCAAGCATCATGATTAGATTGGCAATCGTCAACTGATTTTCAAGTTAAAATGTCTGTCACTTTGCTAGCATTTGCATTAGCAATATAATAAAATTAATGAAACAGACCGATGCTAATATTAATTTTTATGATGCGTTCAATTTATCATACGATCACTGTTATTTCGATAAACATGAAGAATTTTGTACGAACAATTTTCTCTGTGATTTAATGACAGCTAGCCGATAATAAATGTGTAAGGAAAATGTTACATTCAAAGTTAATATATCTAATTAATGTAACTCGGTGTTAGCGGATGAACCAATCCTTGTATGTGGTTCTAATTATATTCATTGTCAATTTAAAATGTTTCGTCCGTTCATTGGGTTCATGTCCTTGTGACACATAAGCTGATTTCTGCCGACTCAGAGTCTAAGGCAAGCTCTCGGTGACACCGTAGACTCTAGCTAACTAGGTCTGCTATGTAAACAACGTCAAGAATTGTTTAATTCAGACATCAATGCGGTTGGAGGTTAGTTATGATTTTGAGATACGATCTGACCGGAGGTTTTGAACAAAATTTTTTTTTGTGTCCATACGATCGGGACGATCTTTCCGGAAGAGATGAGGTGTCCGGTATCAATTCACCTGACCTGATAGAGATTGAGGACGAGTCAACATCTGATAGACACGTGATAGATCACGCGATCAAGACCTCGGTAGTGGGCGGAAGCGAAGCTTATAAAAGGTCTAGCAACCTTAATCAAACCCCCCAGTAGCTGATGAGCACTCCGCGATGTAGCGTGTCGGTAGAGTTCTCCGACCTTACGGTCGATGCCGTAGCTTTTGCCTCTGTATCGCAACTCTGTATCGGGCTCGAAAGGATGACGTCACGGCGCCGAATCGCCAGATGCATTGTGGGATCGGCCGCCATATTTGTAGCAGGGTCTAGCTTTCGCCTACGTGTTTGCATTGACGTCTGACGGTAGTTTCCACATTGGTGAACAAATGATCCGTTGAATTTAGCGGATAATCAGATGGTTCCGTAATTTTAGAAGCGTGAGGAGTATTACCAGGAACAAAATATATACAATATAATAATAACAACGGTTTCAGCGTTTAGTAGGCCGTATGCCAGTCGCCGATTCTTAACATAGCAGAACATCCACAGCATTCTGCGGTCTCGAACTCGCAACTCACTGCTCGGGCTCGAAAGGATGACGTCACGGCACCGAATCACCAGATGCATTGTGGGATCGGCTGCCATATTTGTAACAGGGTCTAGCTTTCGCCTACGTGTTAAATCCACTGCGATCGTCTCTTTTTGAAGTTTTTGCTTGGAGATGGGACGCTACTGCACCGTTGTAGGATGTACCAGTCATTCTCACGGCCATTTAAACAGAAAACTATACAATGGAATGCGTTTATTCAGTTTACTAGCCGTGAATGCCGTGTATATCGTATCAGTTTATGGCTCATACTGATATACGTATCGCATATCAGTTTACCAGCCGTTAATATTTATTATATACGATACTATACATTTTCCAGGGGCAAAATCAGTTACTTGCCTTTAGATAAGCTACATAAGTAAGAATAAAACGTAATAATATTTACAGATCAGATAACATTGCCATGATCCATTATCCTGCAGCGATGATAGTGTTGTTGCAGTTGGCTGGTTTGTTGGAAGATCTAAATGATTCGCTTTGTTCTATAACATCAAATGTTTCGAGTTCTTTACATTGCCTTTCAATTTCAATATAAATTGGTTTTGCAAAACGTCGAGGTTCCTGGTGAACTGGTGTGTTGTTGGTCAGTTCTGTGGTCTGAGGTGTCACATGAGCGCGTCCAATATCGGAATCGGTATTACTATGAGCCGTCCGAACCCTGATTACCTGGTAAGCATTGATAAAATTCTATCATTTTCCTCTTCAAAAAGGTGAAAAGGAATATCATTTTCCATTCTTAAAAGGTTCCACTCATCAGCATCATTATCTTCGTCCAGTTGTACTACCAAACTAGCTCCACCAAGTACATCGCCTTTCTTGATTCGTTGAAGTTTCGTTTCTCCATCGCCTGTACCCATCCATCCACAAATTGTGTGTAAGCTTCAAGCGTCTTGTATGCCTTGAATTCTTGCAAGGTGTATTGGCTGACCACCAAACACCAAATAGTTTAGTAAATCACCGTGTTAAACGGGAGGTAGGCTTGCAAAATTTGCACATCACGGCTTTGCCGGCACTTCGTTGGCATCAACATCGTTAATGTCGAACAGTTTTCTTGAATATCGGTCTCTCACTGAAGGAAGGAGCTTTTGACAACAGCCTAATCCTTTCTGCTTTGTTCTTTCTTTCTCCATTGCTACCAAAACGTTCAAATGTGTAGGAACGAGAGAGTAAGCTGAGGCGCCAGTGTGATACAAAGATGGCGGCGTATCAACGCGGCTAACGTGGATACGCGGGAGCTTGGCGAGCCCGATTACCACCCCGTATACAAGTTACGTTGTCTGGACTTATGTGTCTTACTTATCCCTCACTACCTTAGTCAACGAAGAACCCGATCCTCAGGTAGAGCTTAATATCATAGTTTGTAGTTAATTTACAACCTGTGGCACCATTGTTCAAAAAAGGTGACACAAGTAGTCCCGGTAACTATCGCCCTGTCAGTCTGACAAGTGTGGTTGGGATCTGTTGGGAATGGAATCTGTTGTGAGGGATAGGATTATATTATCGATCACTTGACTGTTCACCATCGCCTATACGACTGTCAACATGGCTTTATTGCCGGTAGATTCTGCACCACTAACCTATTGTCTACGTTGAACGATTGGACTCGCCTGCTGGATGAAAGGGAGCCAGTCAGTGTAACTCGATTTTGCCAAAGCATTTGACAATGTTCCGCATGAGTGGCTGTTGCGTAAAGTGAATTCTTTGGGAATTGAGGGAAACTTACTCCAAACGGATCAGCGATTTTCAAGTAGGTAGACGACAGCGTGTCAGTATTAACGGAACCGTGTCAGACTGGGCATCAGTGCNATCAAGATCATTTTGCAGTTGCATTTTATTTGACGCATCCTTAACTGTATTATAAACTTTTGTGTCATCGGCATGCATGGAGCACACGCTTGACACTACTTCTGGTAGATCTTTTATAAAAGCGACAAACAAAGCAGGCCCAAGAACGCTTCCTTGCGGTATGCCACTGCGCAGTGCGCACAGTTTCCCAGTCTGATACGGTTCCGTTAATGCTGACACGTTGCCTTCTGCCTACTAGGAAATTCCTGAACCATTGGAGTACATTTCCTTCAATTCCCAAAGAATTAACTTTACCTAGCAGTCGCTCATGCGGAATACTGTCAAATTACTTGGCAAAATCGAGGTACACTGCATCTACTGGCACCCTATTGTCTAACAGGTGAGTCCAATTATTCAAGGTAGACAGGAGATTAGTGGTGCATGATCTGCCAGCAATAAAGTCATGCTGACAGTCTGATAAAGATTGTTAACAACAACATGGCCGGCCAGGACGGTTGCTAATTCGTAGTGTAATCTAGGGTGCAAACCGTCTGATCCAGATGACTTGTTGGGATTCAGCTAGGGAGACCAGGTGCTTGAGAACCCCCTCTTCATGTATATCAAAACTAGTTAACTGCGAGCCCACTGGTCGCTACTCAATAGCTGGAATACTGTGAAGTCCTTATCTGTGAAGACGCTGCTAAAAAACTGATATAGGACATTGGCCTTGCCCTCATCATGCAGAAGATATCTTTCGTTGATTTACATTCGAATCAGCAATACCGTTCCTTGTCTTACACTTCAAACTATCATACAAAAAGAAGACTTTCGTGTTCTTTTTTTGAGTTTTTGGCAACATATTTTTCAAATTTTTGACTGCGGTGCGACAAGCTTTTTTAGCTTGACTTCGAGCTCTTGCGTACAGGTTTTACTCAGCATCGCTACGAGTCTGTAAATAAGGCTTGTAGTCTTCTTTCTTTGCCTTTAGCTATGATCTAACCGTATTATTGTGTTTTTCTGTTTCCACCGAGCTTTATCTTAGGTACACACACATCAAATGCAGACTTAACTATGTTCTTGATGAATGACCTCGACTTCGCCACATTCATGTTCATGATACAGTCCGAAATGTTCGCTGCACTCTCTGATTCACGAAGTTTAAAATACTCGCCTATCGCAAAGTTGAAACGTTCACGCTTCTGAGGCGTCTTTTCTGTATAGCACTTAATACTGAAAAACAATGACTGGTGGTGACTTTTGCCCAACGGAGCCTCGTGACGAAGCTCTTCTACCATCGATTCTTCACTAGTAAACACTAGGTCTGGAAAATTTGGAGTCTGATTACCTCTAAAATGGGTTGGCTTTGTGATGTGCTGGAATAGAAATGAGTCTCTCACAGACTCCATGAACAAGGATGAAGGGTGATTCTCATCCCTTGGAGAGGATTCATCTGCCCAATCTATTTCTGGATGGTTAAAGTCACCAACGATTAACGTATGCGACCTGCTGAAAGTCGTGCTCGGTAGAAGACTGTTCAGTACTTTATCGTTTTCAGAGGAACTGTTGGGTGATCTATACAGGACACCTATAAGAAGGCTATCCCTGCTTTTTTAGAGAAAGCTCACACCACACTGATTCTCTAGCTGATCTGATTGCTAATATTTTTTAGTAAATTAGTATGCATATTTCACAGGTAAAATCTGCAGAATGTATATGCCGCCATTAAATGTACGTTTGAAATTAAAAAAAAATTTACCGTTACCTTTAATTAGAATCGTTCCGTATTTCACAGATCACCACAAAATTCAGAACGATCGTCTCAACTTCACGGAAAAATCGAGAACTAATGCAGCGAAGCGTCTATGAAATATTTTTTTGCCCACAAGAATAACCTAATAATTATTGAGATGATTAATGTCCGGAAATTTTAATTCTGCTAGATTCCAAAATTTTGCACGATAAAAAATATGCAAGTGAATTGTCATTCTGATAACGTACTGTTCACCTATCGTGAATAAATCCTTTGTTTGGGAAACTGCTGATAATGCGTCATGCTTACCATATTGCTATCCCATAACAGATATTCTGATTGACAGAGTATTCTGAAAATATTCTCAATAAGGTTTTGACTTTTTAGTGGGAATTAAACACTTTGATCGTAATTTCATTTTTAATATATCACTATCCCAAATTTAAGAGCGTCTACATGCAGCCTTGTAATTGTTGAAGATAAACTATGATATTTCAACGTATTGAAAAACAGACAAAACGCTCACGAATAATAGACAATAGTTTGGACAGAATTTGCATGTTAAAGAGGGTGATGTCGACTGAAATTCGTGTATGCTGATGCGTAAACGACACTTAGTTCGGCCGACAGTTTATTGTGAATCCAATAGGATTTAACTCATCTCCGGTGTTAGTTCTGAAATGAACTTTATCTAAGCATCTCACCTGATAAAAGTAGCGAAATTCATTCATTTTCCTGTTCAAGAAGGTTTATCAAGCATTAATTATTGCGACCGTGACTGCCGTAGTACTGACACAAGAACCTAGGTCCTAGAACAAGTCCGTGCTTATGTTCTCTGGCACAATCCATCTTATACATGAATGATACAGTACTACATCGAAAATACTTTTCTAAGAGCGTTTTCTGTGACATAATTTTTCAGCTTTAACTATAACATGACGAAATTTGTACAAAATAGCTGTGCAGTGTGAGAATTTCGTCTTTCAAATTATAACGAAATGTAAAAATTTCGTTATTTTAAGACTGAACAGATGCTCCTGCATAGCTTCGTCTAGTCTGTTCGTGAAGGCGTTCGTACTCGGAGCGTCAACGATGCTATATCAGGAAGGCTGTTCCACATGTCGGTGACTCAAAGCGAGAAGAAATGTTGTCGTATGGATGTGCTACAACGCAGTTTTTTTAGTTTGTAGCCGTGGCCCCTGGTGTTAGTTCTTGTTCAGCTAGTTTTTGCAGCACAGCAGTTTTGATCCTGGGCCCATTGCACTCTAGTCGCTTGCTTATGTACTGAGATATGCTGAGAACTGTACGCCAACGGAGACGAGCTGCAGCCTGACGAGCAGTACGCGACTTCGCTTACTTGCACATTCTTGGCGGTCGGCTTTGGGGGAACCGAGATTTTTGGAGAGACCAAAGATCGTCGCACTGATAGCCTGCGAAGGTGAGATCGCGGTACTACCCCGGGAGTGTTTTTTTCTCAATTCAGTATGGAACTTGATTCCGATCATCTGAGCACGTTCCAGTAAATAAAATGCTTAATAGTCTGATCAATTCATTATTCAAAATATTCGGAATTCTAATTCATAATTTTCTGTTTAATATTTGAATTTATCGAATTCAATGTAAATTTTCTGTATGCAGACGTGAAGTGGCGCTAAAGAGGAAAGAGCCTGGGTAGGAGTCCATGATTCTTCAGAGCTCTTTGAGCTAATAAATTTGCTTTGTGACATGACTCTGGTCAAGTTTCCTCATAATTTAGTGAAAAAATGAACTTGAAACTATTGATAAACTTCTGATAGATATTTTTTATTATTTAATTATTCAAGCGGACACAAATTTTATTGATGATTAGTGCTGAACTTACGTCCCAGAAAGTGTGAGAATTCTGCAAGTACTGTACGAGCAACCCATTCTCCAACAAACTTGTACACCAAACAATAATTCTATTTTTCCGACCATTGTAAATCAACGAGTTGTTACCTTTGGCAATGCGCAAAATATTTTGAAGTTTTAAACCTATAAGAAAATGTACAGTCAATATTTTAGACAAAAATTATTCTCTTGCCGGTAAGGTAAAAGATTCCGATAAAAGAACGAAAGTAAATAAAGGTTTAACTAGAGCTAGGTTAACATATCGCCTATACTGTCTTATCTTTGCAATAATATCGAAGAATTTTCATTTGGCTATTTTTACTTATTAACTAATATTATTTATTACCCATTATTATTTGTAAACTACTATTATTTATTAACTATTATCTAATTATGAACTATGAAATTTCATTTCTTCTAAGCGTGCATTTGAATACCATAACCAATGAATTATCAGAATCTAGAGTTATATGTTTTGAATTTTAAAGTGTCTGTATAAATAAAAGGTTTACGGAAGTTTGTTAGTGGATGTGTTCGAAGCCTGGCACCAGAAGTATCATACAGCTGATATTTAGGCGGGTTTTTACAATATCCTATTTTCTTGGAATATTAATATCAAATAATTTTTTGTTTTGCGGCAGAGGAATCATCAAGCATTGCGAAACTGGGGAGTATTACGTAAATAAGAAGACTCTTTTTCGATTAAAGAAATCACCTTTATCTCTTTTTTATATTTTATATGAAAATTAAAGGTGTAATTTCCCTCCGAATAATAGTTCACATATCGAAATCGACATATTTAAATCTATTATTGTCCAGATTCTGAAGATCAGTCGATATGGCTCTTTAGACTGACACGGTGCTAGAATAGCGGTTTGATCTCTCTTTTCCATTCTACGCCCATTTTTAATTTTTTTTTTTTTTTTTTGCATTCCAAGCGAGTCGCGTGAAAAACAGGCAGTATAATATCTAATTTATGAGATCCTCCTGCCCCCTAAAATAAAGGTAGGACCCTTTTTAGCGCATTTTCTTGTTTATGAGAAAAAGTGCTATTATGCTCGTAATGCTCGTCGGTCCGTCCGTCCGTCCGTCCATCTGTCCGTGACTTTACGTTTTCGTCGACGAGAAAATGCGCTCTCTGTCACTCACTGCAGTGAGTACTGAGTTATATTTTTTACGTTGGTGTTCGAACATCGTATATATTTTTTTACAGTGGATGTACAATGTTTACAACGTCACATTGCAAGGTCAAAATGTTGATGGAATCTAGCAGCATGGTAGCTGGTGAAGAAAATGCTCTGTACGAGGTGATTATTGTCCAGCGTCGATGTGATGTCGGCTTGTTCAACTTTTGAACAGAGTTATGTCATAACGAATATTCTTGATTCCATACTCACAGGAACGAGTAGATCTTTGTCCAAACAGCAATGCACTTTTGCCCTGTTATGTTTCATCTTGACGTAGTTTGATATAGCAAAGTGCGTATGATTGTTACGTGCGCAAAGCGTCTCATGATTTGGACAGTATGAGCCATTCTTTTTCTGAATGCTTGTTCATGTTTGCCAACATTGCGGCGAGAATTTCGTGAGCTTAAGGTAGTAGATAGGCAATTGGATTATCTCAGTAGATACAGCGGGTCACATAACCCTTTACCGTTAACCGAAGAGCAATTCAAGGAAAAATATTTCGAACAAAATCATGTATCGATTAGGGCGTTAGGTTGAGTGAATTTGCATTGAAAAATATTCCAAAGAAAACCGTGTGGCCGCTGAGTTTTTACGAAGGGTATATTGCTGTCTCTTATACACATCTAGATGTGTATAAGAGACAGGTGTGTGGATGTTGAATGTTTATCTTATGTTTTTTTCAAGTTATTATCGGTTTTACCTGCACTAAAAAGCTTGAAGCTCTTCCAAGGCTGACTAAAACATTGCGCCGCGCAGCCATCTCCAGCACCAGAAAACCGACCGTCACCATAACAGTGTACACCAGCAGCATGTGTATCTATGAGAAATGTCACACAAACGTCTTTATTATAAAAAGGCGAGATTTGTGGTAATATCAAGCTATTGCAGCTCCTACAATTTGTTCAAAGCATAAAGAACTGTTTAGCATTCGAGCCAAAAAATTACATGAGAAAAATTTAAGGGGAGTTCTGTCAAGGGATGAGGGTAAAGTGCAGAGAGCAAAGAGTATCTATGACGATGAAATTAACCATTAATTACGTTTAACTAATTGACCTTGGCATTGATCGCTCCCCGACCGACGATGTGGCCCTGGAACAGAAGCGCCTCCACGATGCATGCGACGATGAACAACGCGTAGTCGGAGTTAACAGGGATGGGATGCCTGATAGGTAATGATAAGTTCCAAATTAGAATTAATTTATGATTGAGCAAAATCAACTCATTATTAACGTGAATTTTAGAAGCAAAAGCATGTGGTTTTCATTTCAGGAGTAGTATTTTTTTCCAACGATGCATGATGGACAAATTTTCTATAATTGAGTTTGTTTTAAAGATAAGCAGAAGACAAAAACGAAAAAAGTTATCGTATATTAATCGAAATAGTTGCCAGGTTCATCGTCACTTCAAGCTGACAAAGAAATATTTGTAATTTTCAAGTTGACTAGATGAAGTGGATTCAAGTATCAGGTTTAGTAACTCCTCCCTTTATGCTCAGCCAGTCTAGAAAAGGAGCTATAAAACGTCATACTTACGTGCGTTTATGTGAATTTACTTATCACTTCCTTTTTTAAAGTTTTTATTAATCTACAATTTCGGTAAACAAATGGTATGCATCATTCAACTTTACGTAATAATTTAAAGTATAGAAGTAATTTTCTTCCATGCTTAAAAATTTCGACTCTAAATTTACATTTTCAATACTCGAGATTAGGACGACACGATTTACTTGCGGCACATGAGGATGTGGACGAAGGCAGTGAGCCCGTAGAAGAAATAAATGCTCATGTGATGCGTGTTGGACATCAAAACGAATTCGCCCCCTCTGAAGCCCCCGAAGAATTCAGCTGCAAGCAAACGGCTATTCATGACTCAATTTTTATGGTATTTTACTGTCGAAATTCTGTGCAATGAAATTCATAATTCATAGTTGATTATTTACGCAGTGATACATTGATATTCAGCTTCAGAAAAGATATCATAGAAAGGATTCCGGATCAAGAACTGGCCTGATTTAAAATACACATTGAATAATGAAAATCTCTCATGTCTTTGAACATTTGAAAAACATTAGCCTCGACCATTTATTGATCAGGATAATGTATTTTTTCCGAGCTTTTTCATTACAGCTTTGGACATTTTATCATCACTGGTGTACGCATTTTGAACTGCATATTCAAGTTAAAGACAATTAAATTAGACTATCAATAACATGAGCTAGAAAAGCAGGACCCGATACAAAAATAAAAAACACTTCATTCGAATGCAACCTTACTCACCAATAAAAGCGGTACTTGTGCAAATGAGCAAGATGTATGCGTCCATGGGAACGTTGGTGCAGTGACAAGCGTAATACGTCGAGAAGAGAGTGTTTTTGAAACTTGATTTATAACTTCCTTTGCCAAGCAGAATGGCTCCTCTCCTTGCAACGTGATACTTGTGAAGGATACTGTAGGTCCAAAACAAGCCAAAGAACGTGCACATAAAGCCCGGGAGTGAGTGCCCTAACAATGTTCCTGGATCCACCAGCAGAGCTTCCAGGGCTGAATGGGTCAAACCACCACGTCCAATGGCTTCTGGATGCATGGAATGATTTGAGACTGGTCCTTTCCCAATACCGGGATCCATTGCACAAATAATTATATTGCTGAGGAAAAACAAAGTAAATTTATTCACACGATTTTAGATCTTCTATGAACAAGTCACGAAAAGTAAAAGAATCGGTGACAGGCCACACCAGGCCTACTCTTCAGCGCCGACATCACTAATGTTATATTATGTTAAGGATTTAGATTCTTCGGAGAAAAAACAATTTTCACCGAGTCGAAGGTTTTTATGGGGACTGTCACCGTAAAAAAACTATTTTTTTTTTCCGGACGGAGCGTTTTGAAACTTGGTACACATATGTAAAACAGAAATTGATGAGTTTTTGTTCGTGTAAATTATTTTGAAAAATTAAAGAAAACGTGAAATTACCAGAAAAAAGTTAATAACTTTTGCAAATTACATGCTACACTGTCGAGACACATATCATTTGATTTGTAACAACATTATCTAGCGGGGATCTAGAGCCCCGATTTTAGATTTTCTTCATAGTTTTTCTTTTATGTGCGTTTTTTTTTTATTTTTTCACAATTTCTCCCCCCTCCCCCCCACCGCCACTCTCCTCCCCATGTATAAGTTAAACCACGCACAAATTCAATCAATGGCTCTTAAAGTTGCTAGGTAAGGTCATTAAAAATAGAATTGTATGTCTTTTATTGCTGTAGCTTGAATACTGTAAGAGTTAATAAGTTTTTAAGAAGGCGTTTTTTGGGTTTTTAAATTTTCCAAGAGACCCAAATAAAGTAAAATTATTCGAAAAAAATATGCCAAAAAATTCTTGATATTGTAGCCCAAGCTTTCCCTTGCCAATTATTTGCAATTATGGTACCAGCACGCGTCTTTAGAAAAAAACCTCATTACGTAAAATTTCAGGTACATGTTGACGCGTTTCGTTTGTCGAAATCTTCATTTCAATCTCGTGCAAACATTTCCTGAAAACTACAGCACCTGAGTAACTAAGAATTAGGTAAACCATTTGGAAAATTTTATGGCTATACCCACGGACCACAAAATGAAACTGAAAAAGTGTAGTTTTTGCAATGAATGCTCCATGGCGAGATTGGGCCAGTTAGGCGCAAATATTTATTAATTGCGCATTGTACTGGAATGAAGATTCCTTTCTTGATCTCATGGCCATTTCACCAATTTCGATAAGAAATGTTACAGAGAGCGTCTCATATATGTTGTTTCCGAGAATAACTGACGCTCTATTACAAAAAAGAGATGTCAGATTCCTATACCGTGATAAAAAATTATTGTGGTTGAATTACTGAGGAATGGACATTACTGAATGAATTACTAAAAGAATAGAGGAATAAATAAATAGAGGAATAAATTAATAAAAATTACATCTATTATCATCAATGAACATTATTTTATCTCCCCGAAACGCCATGGAGTTAAACGAACGCGGTTGTGCACTCAACGGGAGCGCTCTTCATTTATGAATAGGTAATTTTTAGGTCTAGCAATAGGGTCAGAATTTTTCAGCCAATTAGAAATTTTTCTTTTGAGGTAGAGTGTGCAGTCGCGACACAGATCACACAGATAAAAACGTTCCCAAACATTCAATCATTTCATGCATAACTGCTGCAATTCTGGAATAATTTAATGTGAGAAAATGAATGAAAACCTAGCACTTAATCCATGGATAAAGAAATCTCATATTATATTTTGTTATCTGATGCTGCTGTCCGCCAATGAAATTAAACAAAACTAAGATTTAGTTTTGAATGATTTTAAATAGTTTCAGATTTCCGGGTCATGGTCCCATTACTTGCTCTGTGCCGTGTGTGGTTTGGGTGACGCCTGGGGTACTTCTAACGTTAACATTTCGACTAAGCAACTTCACTTTACGCCCCCTATCAAGAATTTCAGGCAGTTCGTTGCACAACTCCGCAACATTAACTCGCAGGGTGCTGCTGTATCTCATCCCTACCTTGTTTTGTGCCACCATCGAGCACCAAGATACCCAGTGGGGATGTTCTGCCCCTGCTCTTCTGTTGAACACATGGAGTAAAGCTTTTATTGGAAGCTCTGCCTGAGCTCGGTCGGAACTATGGACTTGAGCACCTTCTTCATTTCAATCTCGTGCAAACATTTCCTGAAAACTACAGCACCTAAGTTACAAAGAATTTTGTAAAGCATTTGGAAAAATGTATGGCTATACCCACGGACCACAAAATGAAACTGAAAAAGTGTAGTTTTTGCAATGAATGCTCCATGGCGAGATTGGGCCAGTTAGGCGCAAATATTTATTAATTGCGCATTGCACTTGAATGAAGATTCCTTTCTTAATCTCATGGCCATTTCACCAATTTCGATAAGAAATGTTACAGAGAGCGTCTCATATATGTTGTTTCCGAGAATAACTGACGCTCTATTACAAAAAAGAGATGTCAGATTCCTATACCGTGATAAAAAAATTTTGTGGTTGAATTACTGAGGAATGGACATTACTGAATGAATTACTAAAAGAATAGAGGAATAAATAAATAGAGGAATAAATTAATAAAAATTACATCTATTATCATCAATGAACATTATTTTATCTCCCCGAAACGCCATGGAGTTAAACGAACGCGGTTGTGCACTCAACGGGAGCGCTCTTCATTTATGAATAGGTAATTTTTAGGTCTAGCAATAGGGTCAGAATTTTTCAGCCAATTAGAAATTTTTCTTTTGAGGTAGAGTGTGCAGTCGCGACACAGATCACACAGATAAAAACGTTCCCAAACATTCAATCATTTCATGCATAACTGCTGCAATTCTGGAATAATTTAATGTGAGAAAATGAATGAAAACCTAGCACTTAATCCATGGATAAAGAAATCTCATATTCTATTTTGTTATCTGATGCTGCTGTCCGCCAATGAATTAAACAAAACTAAGATTTAGTTTTGAATGATTTTAAATAGTTTCAGATTTCCGGGTCATGGTCCCATTACTTGCTCTGTGCCGTGTGTGGTTTGGGTGACGCCTGGGGTACTTCTAACGTTAACATTTCGACTAAGCAACTTCACTTCACGCCCCCTATCAAGAATTTCAGGCAGTTCGTTGCACAACTCCGCAACATTAACTCGCAGGGTGCTGCTGTATCTCATCCCTACCTTGTTTTGTGCCACCATCGAGCACCAAGATACCCAGTGGGGATGTTCTGCCCCTGCTCTTCTGTTGAACACATGGAGTAAAGCTTTTATTGGAAGCTCTGCCTGAGCTCGGTCGGAACTATGGACTTGAGCACCTGTGTCGTCTGCTCTACGACCAGCCTCCACGGCCTATGGTTCCTCGCTGCGGCTACCACTACCTTGACCCCAGCAACCTTCATTTGCGGGCGTGTGGACTAGCCCCGGCACCAACTCAGCACCGGCAATCCATGCAAGGATTGTTTAGTATTTCAGGTATGTCACCCTATCTCTCTGGGCACGGAGCAGGAGGTGATGAGGTACTAATTTCTATTCCTTTCACTTACGACCCGAGTAAATAATAAATCCCGTTTAAATTACTTTAATATTTTTATATCAGTTATGAATTTACATGGTTTTTTCTGAGAATCTCGCTGTATGATCTTCATGTAAATGCTGTATATTCTACACCCAATATAAAACGTGTGGAAAGAATTTGCACTTGCTCGGCGTTTTTTTTGAACTACGATTCGCGAATTTTGTCTCTGATGATCTTTTACCGAATCGAGCTTTTGCTTTCCACGTCCGATCTAACTTTGTGCCTTACTTGACCACCGTTTTTTAATTCTTCAGAATTTACGGGTTGAACAGACGCGTGAGCGAGTTGCGGCTCCATTGCCCCTTCACCCACGTTGAAGAAGGGCCGCTACATCATTTCATTCAGGCAGCATAGAGCCATTTATTGAAACTTTTGGCAATATCTGTCATCTTGTGATTTTCAATAAATCAAAGATTGTTTCAGCCGTGGTTTCACTCATAGTTTGCTTGCCTTCGAATTTATTTACCAAGTGCTCGTTCATCAAAGTTTTGTTCAGAAATTTCAGATGGTTTTAGTTATTAATGAAGACCATCTTGATCGATAACATTGATAGCAGAGTGAATAGAAAATTTATTTATTGAAATTTGCCTAGCTTTATCGGGAGATGGTTAAATCACCCTCTCTAGATGAAGTTGTTTAAATATAAAAATGTGAGGGACAAAATAATACAATAGAAAAAATTGATGTACGGTACTCAGCATCTAAGGTAATCAATAACACAATGACTAACTGTCGCAAAATGCAAACAAATTTGGGTCAAAAGAGGACCCCGTAAGCCGAAAGGGCAACTCCTACATCACAGAAAAATTCATTCCTTAATTAATCACTCCTAATTCCGCTGTACGATTAGAACGAAGTGCGCTGTGGCAAAAATCAACTAGTGTTTCGGGAAATTTTTAATTATTGAACTCATGATTTTGATAAATAGAGTTTCTAATTTAGTTGCTATGACTGTTTTTATTAGCATTTCCAAGAGTTCATCTTCAAAATTGAAATAAGCGAATATTCAATTTATCGAATTGTATAGAGTAAATGTACGACTAATATATTTTCTTACTCCTTACTCTCTTCTCCTGAAAAATGTATAACTGCAACTTGGAGGATAAAAAGGCTTGTTAAAGAGAGTCAATATTCGAGCTCCGTCCGCCACTGGGGCATCCAAGTAACTGCTAAGGAACTCTGCACAGCTTCTAAGCGACAAAAGCCCGGCGTCCTGAGGTTGCCCTTGAATTAAATGTACGGGAAATGGGAGCTGGACAGATGCTAGGAGGTGCCACTCTATGACCTATGGCTGGGGGAGTACGCTAAGACCCTAGGCTGATCATTAATTTCATTTTACAAGTCACGACTACTTGAACATGATTATTTAAAACGTAAAACTAATGAAGCAACATAGGAAGATTCGTGGGGCTTTTTCTTAGGCTTGTTTCAGGGACCGAGAGAGCTCATGAAGACTGCTGAAACATGAATATGAAATTCAGTAAATAAACTCATGTCATAATTCCTGTCAAATTAAGATCGAAGAACATTTTTAGTTTCGATTCAACTCATATACTCACAATAAAGTTATTCGGCGATAAATCCGTGAATTCGCAGTGCAGGAATCACGAGTATTTCTCACGCTAATGTACAGATTTCAATGAAATTTCGCACACGATTTTTTTTTAAATCTTCTACTCAAATTTTGACTGGCATTACTTCTGAGTTCCATTTTTTCTCAAGTCATACGGTTCAAACAATGATTTTTTCATTGTGAACCTCTTATAAGTGGGACTATACATAAGTTCATGATCAAGAAATTTGAAATTAATTTCAGGTCCATGCATCAATTTCATTGCATAAAAATTACTTATCGATGAGCTTCCGGAATAGCAGAAAGTTTATGAATGAAGATAAAGATGAAAATATCACTACCAAAGCTCGACTGCAGGGGCCATACTTTCAAAATTCGCTAAGTGAACGTAAGTACTTACGTTCTATTTTCTTGGCTATGATTGGCGGATTTTGCTTGAAAGGCCGTCAATGATTGGCTGATGAACTTACGATCTCTTGACTTTTTTTGAAAGTATAGGCCCAGGACGGGAAGATTCTGATAAGTCAGAGTGTAATATTTCACCGACACTTCATATGTAGGTTGCGGGTTATTTCTTAGACACTAAAATATCATGTTATGCCAGTATAAAATATTTATTGTTGAAAGATGCCTCTAAATATAACTTCGAGAGCAATGCTACGTGTTGAATGGTTCTTGCGTTCAAATGAGAAAGTTCGGTAATCACTAATGTCTGTAACTACTGTTAAGCTCATTTCCTAAAATGATCCATATTATTTGCTAATATCACTATCAAATGATTACCTAAAATTCAATCAGAAAATGTATTATTATCATTCATAAAGTACCTACAAATGTCACTCCTTTTTTTCTTACAATTAAAAATTTTACTAACATGAAAAAATACCATATAATGTTGCCATCAGAAATTGAGATTTCGGTTTAGAGAACCGTAAGCCAGGCCGCGTTGTGCCAGAGTTGTGCATTATAAAAATTCTAGTTAAAGACTTGCGTAAGTCTAATCCAGTAACGAAAATTACATTAGTCGAAGACTTCTTTAGGTTTCTAAAGCATTAGGCAACACATTAAGTAATTTTTATAATTTGACCATATAAAATCATTTATAGGTAAGACCTGCAGAAATGAACTAATGTATCGCGTAAATTCCAGTATTTAGCTGGTCCTTCGACAAAAATTATTGCTGGAATGTGTATGGGAATATAACCTAAAAATATCGCAGGCTCTCCGAGTTGCTTCGATGACTGGGGCTTCCCTGATTTGCGGGAGAATTTTCCTCCAAACTCGACATCTCATACCCTGACAAAATTTAGAGTCGCCCCAGCTTCTGGTGATCCAAATCAGAAGCTGCCGCGTCTGTAAATTTTCGCTGGGTAGCGCTCCTCAAACCTGGAAGAGCTTGCAGCTGCACAGCGTTGAGTCCATGCGTCGCTTTATCGTTGTGTTGTAAAAACTTGCTCATGGGCCCTATGCGGAAATAAAGAATTTGCCGAACTGGAACTTGATTGAAGCTTGGTTCTTTTTCCGTTACCTTCGTGTGAAAATTTTAAAATGATATCAGTATTGAAGTGGTCTATATTTGTATTAAATGGTATTTGTTTCTTATTTATTTACATTATACTGCGGAAGTTGTGATTTGAGCCAACATAAGTGAATTCATGAACAAGGTCGACTCAGCAAATGTATGTCACAAACGTCAATACCATTTAAAAGAATTTCAGTATTGAATCAATCAATCAGTAGAATCAGACTTTTGTCACTAATTTTAACCTTTGTATATGTTCACACTTCCAAACCTTCCTATCTCGCATAAAGGTTACTATTAATAATAACATCAATGATTGTATTATATCGCTAATTGCATAGCAGAATCTCAAAAATTACGCGACAGAGATAAAATATTGTTCTCTGTAATTTTATTCTTTCCAAAACACGTATGGCAGCAATAAATGTTNAAAATATTGTTCTCTGTAATTTTATTCTTTCCAAAACACGTATGGCAGCAATAAATGTTCGCAAGACGATGAGAAGCAGCTTTTTCTTTGTTTGCACTATATATATGAACAAATACATAATTTTTAAGAATTTTTCTCCCTTAAACATAACGGATAACAAGGAGATTAAGTTTAGTTCGCTCGCGAATTTCCGGGAAAATGACGAATTTTAAGAATTTAATCCATGCTCAGGGCCCTCTACTTAAATGGATTGCATGCAGTGGCTCTTTTTTGGTCAGGCCCAACATTTAAGTAGTCTTTATCGCGCCAATAATTAATTGGTCTTGGCCTTATTGCCGGCCTATATATATATATATATAGGTGCCCCCTTATACTTTATTATCACTCTAAATTATCATTTTGATATTTTAGCTAAGTTGGGCCGGAAATTATTTTGGTTGCTCTGTAAATTGCTCTATTTAAGACCATTCAGACATTTGAATGGATTTCCTGCAACTTCTAAATTGAGCCAATTTAGAATTTCAGTAATGGAATTATATACGTTTACTTGAAAATTGAAGTTTATCTTGAAACTAATATTAATGAATTGAACACACCAATCACAGTTCTTATCTATAATTCGACGGAGTTTTGCATCACTTTACACTATAATCTCAGGGATTCACATCTCCAGCTCGCTGGTTACGCAATCGTTGCGTGTCAACGGGTGCCAGCTCGACGGCAGAGATCTGCTGTGTATATTGCTCAGGCTATACAGATTAACCTGTAAATGCGGCATTTCTCAAATTTTTTGCCGTTTTAATTGGACTAATTGAATATAATTGTGTCTTAGGAACAGAGATTCTTTATGGTAAACTTAGCTTTCCTTATCACAGTCTTATATATAATAAAGTGTAAGGTAATAATGAATTATGATGAAATCCATCCGTTCATCGGGAAATACGTATCATACGTCTGATATCTCTTTTTGGAGGCAAATCGGCGTCAGTTAGAAATTTTGTTTGACTCATTGAAAGAAAACTAATAAGAAGATTATTAATAAAAAGCATGTGATAGGTCTACTTCGGAATTGTTGTTAAATTTAGATGCTATTTTGTTTAATTTTGGTATAGTTTCGTTTTGATGGCAAACATTTTATCATATGTTATTGCCTCCTTTCCGTGTTGTTGACTTGGTATTAAGTTTCATTTTCTTTTGGTTTCTCATTCATAATTTGCACGAGTTGAATTATTGTTTTATTAGAAGCGAAAGCCTGATTGTAGCTGGGGTGGAGTAACACTTAGGCTTCTCTTTACGCAGCGTCGAAGAAATGGGTTACCAAAGACTAGTGCGCACTTGCATGTATGGGAAAAGAATAGTTTTTTTTTTTAAATTTGTTACTCATACTGGACAAAATCTCGAGACCTGTAATTTAAAAGTATTACCTTGAGAAATTTTATGGACGAACCGTGAGGCTAGTCGAGGTATTATCTCGTATAAATGTTGAAATAGGTGAGAATTCATGGTAGTAATTTTTGTATTACTGTATTTTCACCTGGAAATATGTTTTAATTCCTGCAACATCGTGTTTTTTCAAGGCGGAATAGGTAATAATTATAATTTGTGTATAATGATAATAATGGTAATAATTTCTCTATTCCTATTCTTGATATTCTAAGTTATTACATTGGTCCTGGTCAAAATATGATTTGCGCCCAAAAGGAAAAATCAGTCGTATCATACGGATTTTCCGATGAACGGATGGATTTCACCTTATTTCATTATTGCCTTACACTTTATCATGTGTAAAACTGTGATAAGGAAAGCTAAGTTTACCATAAAGAATCTCTGTTCCTAAGACACAATTACATTCAATTAGTCCAAATAAATCGGCAAAAATTTTGAGAAATGCCACATTTACAGGTTAATCTGTATAGCTTGAGCAATGTACACACACAGCAGATCTCTGCCGTCGAGCTGGCACCACACGCAACGATTGCGTAACCAGCGAGCTGGAGATGTGAATCCCTGAGATTATAGTGTAAAGTGATGCAAAACTCCGTCGAATTATAGATAAGAACTGTGATTGGTCTATTCAATCCATTAATATTAGTTTCAAGATAATCTTCAATTTTCAAGTAAATGTATACAATTCCATTACTAAAATTCTAAATTATAACCATTGGCTCAATTTAGAAGTTGCCACAAAATCCATTCAAATGTCTGAATGGTCTTGAATAGTGCAATATACAGAGCAACCAAAATAATTTCCGGCCCATCTTAGCTAAAAAATGGTAAAATTATAATAATTACTTAATGGCATTGCCTAATGCTTTAGAAACCTAATGAAGTCTTCAAATAATGTAATTTTCGTTACTGGATTAGACTTAGGCAAGTCTTTAACTTGAATTTTTAAAAGGATTACCAACGAAATATTTCAAACAACGTAAACAAAGCTGTTCCGAATGGAATGATTTCCGTTTTTTAGTTATTGCATTAAACATCAGCCATAGGCCTATTTCTTCAGTGCCGACATTTCTATTCTATTCTATCAGTGATGTATAATGCAATATACATCAGCTTCCACATGCAATAATGAAATTACATGTGTGAGGTGTTGATAAAAATTAGGAATTGTCAAACTATGAAATTCACACTTCTGGAAATAAAATTATGATGCATCTTTCACAGGTAAAATTTGTTGAATGTATTAACCGCCATTAAATATACATATGAAATTAATAAAAATTCTACCGTTGCCTGAGATTAGAATCCTTCCGCATTTCACTGACCACCGCAAAATTCAGAATGATTGTTTTAACTTCACGGGAAAAATCTAAAACTAATACAACGAAGCGTCTATGATGTATTTTTTTACTTACAAGTATAACCTAATAATTATTGAGATGATTAATGTCCGGAAATTTTATTTCTGCTAGATTCCAAAATTTTACAAAATGAAAAATATGTAAGTGACGATAGCTCGAATTGTCATTCCGATAACGCACTGTTTACCTATCACGAATAAATCATTTGTTTGGGAAACTGCTGATAATGCCTCATGCTTACCATATTGCAATTCCATAACAGATATTCTGCTTGGCGTAGTATTCTGAAAATACTCCCAATAAGAAATTGATTTTTTATTGGGATTTAACACTTCGATCGTAATTTTACATGTAAAATACCACTTTTTCAAAATTAAGACCGTGTACAGCCTTGTAATTGTTGATGAACTATGATATTTCCACGTGTTGAAAAAAACAAGCTCACGAATAAGAGACAATAGTTTATACAGAATTTTTATGTTCAAGAGGGTGAAGTCGACTGAAATTCGTAATTTCGTATACGCTGATTCGTAAACGACAGTTGGCCGTCAGTTTATTGGGATTTTTCACCTGCTATGTTACTTTTTTCTCCACAACTCTACGAAAAAATTTTGTAAATTTTTCACAACTCTAATAATAAAGCACAAGTTTTTACCTTAAATTTGAATTCTGTTTTATGATACTAGCTTCTATAGAACTTTAGAGAAGATTTTTCAAAGTGGACAATAATTGACCAAATTTTCGTCAAATCGCGTAGCTTCGTGAGTTATCCTTTAACTTGTTCAACATCTTCACTCTTAAGATTCNAGTTGGAAAAAATATAATAGTTTGATCTTCAAAAAAGAACTTGGAATATCCATGTGTATCCTTTCTAAATAACGTTAAACAAGCCCAAGTGTTTGATAACAATTCAGGAAACTGCGCAATTGTGAAGATTTCCTGGAGGCGTAGCAAAAAAATTTACTAAAGACAGAGATAATCTAGTACTAGCTTTAGTATTAGTAGGAATATCTTACCAGGACTCCACTCCACTGTCTACTAATTGGCCGACTAATCTAGACACTGCGTCCCTACTCCCTATGCGCATATTCGTACGGTTCCCATAAGTGCCATCGAAGCCTTAGTTGAGACTTAAGAGTAACCTTTTTGACTCAATACTCAGCCATGCATACATCGACAGGTTTGCGGTGTTTGTCGGACCACTAATTAACTGCCATGTTAGTTAGTCAGACAAATTTTGCTAAATCTGTAATTAACTCAATTTAACTGGTAGCTGTCTATGGCCCTATTAGCAATAAAGGGCTAATTTGTCATTCTTCAACTCATGTTTTCGAAATGATTCGTATCGTAATCGAAAAACTTGTTTTGTCTCAAATAATTAAGACAAATCTCGTCTCGTTTCAAATCTGTCTGTCTCGTCCCGGTTCATAATTTACCGGGACACAAGTTTTAAAGTCCGGGACAGAAGTCTTGTCCCGGTTCATACGTTTATTCCGGGACAAATTTTGCCCTCTGTCCCGTTATTTTTTTCCCGGAATTTTCTCGTCTCGTTTCGTCTGTCCCGGTTCATTTCGAGAAAATTATTTCGAGACGCAGGAGTCTAGCCTACTATGGCGACCATCACAAAGGGTGGTTAAGTTAGGTTTGATTAGGTAAGGCAAGGTTAGGTTAGGATATGGTTAACGGAATGTTCAGTTCCGTTAGGTTAGGTTATGGTCTTTTTGGCTATGTAAAACTAATGAAAGATTTTTTTAAGACTAATGACACACATAGGAAAAGGCCACAATAATTGGGGAATTGCTGCGTGTGGTAGGAAATATGTGGCAAGAAGAAGAGAGAAAAAGAAATAAAAAGTATAGCGGCTGATCTCGTTTGGCCGACAGTTCACGGTGAATCGAATTGGAACTAACTCATCTCCGGTGTTAGTTCTGAAATGAACTTTATCTAAGCATCTCATCTGATGAAAGTTGCCAAATTCATTCAATTTCATGTTCAAGAAGGTTATCAAGCATTTATTATTGAGACAATGACTGCCGTACTACTGATACAAGTACCTAAATCCGTACATACGTTATCTTACGTTATCTAAAGTTTTCCCCAAAGTTTCATGAAATTAATAAGATGATTCGACACTTTATCAGGTTTATTGATGGTGAGTTTCTGCACATAAAAGCACGACAATTTTGTAATACAAGATAAACCGGTTAAAGTGGTATTTAACAATATGGGTCAAGAATACAACATACGAAAGAAATACATCAAACTAAATTAGCTCACCGAATCATCGGAGGAACTGTGGTCAATTTCGAATAAGTAATAATCTCTCCGAAAAGAATAGCGAATTCGAAGGTTGCGTATTGTCGTAGGTCAATTATCAACCCGTCAATAAACATTGCCTATTGAATGACATTATCTCCTGACGACACCCCCTATTTCAGCATTAAGGGATGTAATCAGTTGTGCAAGAGAATCCTCAACAGAGACCATGACTGCCGTAGTACTGACACAAGAACCTAAATCCATGCTTATGTTATCTGGCACAATCCATTTTATACATGAATGATATAGTACTGCATCGAAAATACTTTTTCTAAAACCGTTTTCTGTTTTTTGTTAATTTTCCAGCTATAACTTTAAGATGACAAAATTTGAACTTGAAACTATTGAAAAACTTCTGATAGATATTTTTCATTAATTATTTAAACAGACACAAATTTTATGTTTGATTAGTGCTGAGCCTACGTACCAGAAAAGTGTGAGAATTATGCAAGTATGAGCAACGCATTCTCCAACAAACTGGTACAACAAATAATAATTCTATTGTTTCAGACCATTGAAAATTAACGAGTTGTTACCTTTGGCAGTGTACAAAGTATTTTAAAGTTTTAAATCTATAAGAACATGTACAGACAAAAATGTTGATTAAAATTATTCTCTTACCGGTACGGTTAAAGATATATTACGATAAAATAACGTGATTAAATAAATGTTTAACTAGAGCTAGGCTAACTTATCGTCTACTGTCTAATATTTGTTATGAAATCGAAGAATTTCATTTGGCTATTTTTATTTATTAACTAATAATATTTATTACATATTATTTGTTAACTAATATACTATTATTTAATTATGAAATATGAAATTTCATTTCTTCTAAGCGTGCAATTGAATACCATTTAGAAGAGGATGTGCTAAAAGGGCTGAGAATTGAGATTTAGAAGTGATAACAACCGTTCCTCTTCTTATTAAGTTAATTGAACACGTCTTGTGGGGCTGGAGTAAAGACTGTGAAGCTCAGATAGGTGGTTTATTGAGGCTGAAGAACGAAGACTTCGACCGACCAACACCTGTATCAGTGATGGCCGTTAGAATCGATATGACATAACATAACATAGTGATGTCACTGATGTCGGCGCTGAAGAGTAGGTCTCGATGGCTGCCGTGACACTAGTCTTCGATTTCACGGTGGTTTCAGGCTTGTTTCTCCGTCTTGTTGCATCTACCATGGTCCCAAAGAGCGGTTGGCGAAAGAGTCTGGCTTCATTCTTAACAAACGGTACGAGATCACTAAACTTGACGTTGCGTTGAGAGTTCTTTGAAATGTCGAGAGTTTGAATTCTCCAGTTTTCCCTAGCCTTAAATGGTAATTTCATCACTTAATTTCTTCATCACACAGTTTATTATTTCCTTCGGGTTATCTAGTTGAGAACCGTTTTCTAGGAAGTGTTGACATTGAATGAGGAACTTGGAAAGTGCAAGGAGCGGTTCTTTGGCTTCGGGTTCGATCTCAGGCCAGTCTGAAAGTATCTCCAAGTATACGTTAGCGATTTTAAAATCGTTGCCGTACTCGGCAATCAGCAGTTCTTTCGCTCTCGCGTAGCCCATGCACTCCCGGAGTGACTCCCCCACTGTCGGGTGACAGGTGCTGCAACTCAGAACAAGTTTGAGGGCTTGTGTTTTTGTAAACTGTTCCAGGTAGGTTAGATTTCTAACTCCGTTTTACACTTTGACTCTATGAGTAATTCAAACTTGTAAGAGGAACATCTTGAATTTCGTGATGTTTGAGCCATCGAAAGGTTCAAGATGTTTTTTGGGGAGTGATGCTTGGTCGCGCTGACTGAGCATTAAGCCAGAGATTTCGTTTTGTTGGGAAAGAAAATTCAAAAATAGGAAATAGGTTGGCGTTCTGAGTTAGAGGCGTGGGTTCAGCCGGTGTGACGGGCACTGTCGGTTCCACGTGCCAATCAATTTCGTTCAAGGCCTGTTCCAATAGAATGGTTTCGAGGTTTTCTTTGACGATTTCCGCCTTTGATCTTGCGTGTTTCAATTCAAGTTCCTTTTGTCTTAGAGATAACTCTTCGTTTTTCAAAGACAGTTCTTGTTCTAATTTCTGAATATTGATGACGTACTGCTTTTCATGCAGCTTCTGGCTTTATGTGCGGCCAATCTAATGCGTGAAGATGACGCTGCGGAACTCCCAGATCGACTGCTACACACTGACCCCGAAGCCAGAATGTCGTGATTCGAGTGTTCTGCTGGGACTTTTCACTACAGGTCGATTGGAATTTAGAAATGTTTCTACTTCGATGGGGAATTTGTCAATCCTAATTTTATTTTGTGCTAACCATGGTCCGTCTGAGTCATTACAGGACCGAGGAGGTTTTCCACTCTTATCAAATATTCAGTAAAGTTTCTCCTAACCTCGCCGAAATCAGGGGACTCGATTTGTAGAAGGCTCTCAATTTCATTCATTTTTCGTGTGGCTGATGCAAGCTTTCCTTTCGGGGGATGCTGCGGCGATTGTTCCAGGTCGCCCCGGCCGCTGCCCGGTGGCGTTCGCAAGATAAGGTGCTTGTGCACGGGGATAGTGCAGACGGCTAGGAAATCTGGCAAGTGTCGGTCGCTTGGTGACTATCCGGCAAGTAAGCCTGTACACGAGGAGAGCATAAGGTGCCGCTATCTTCTCGTTCGCGCCCGCCAGTGCGTTGTTAGAAGCCGTCAAGTGAGGTCTGCGAAGATGGATAGTGGGATCACCTTCTACAACTCTAATCTGTTTGTGGTTTTTATATTCTTTATTCTAGCCTTTAAAAATGCAACGCAAACATCATGGCAAACATTCCACTTCAATTCATATTTTTGGAATATTTCAAAGAATAATTGAATATCGTCTGGAATCCACTTAGTTGGCTTCTTCTTAGAAACATTATCGTTCAAACAAGCCATGATTCACTTGACCCAAGATATATCACAACAGCGGCACAGATGCTCTCACCATGGCTGAATCAGCGCTCCTAGCCACTTCTCCAGAAGTGTTGCCAGCTTTTTTCTTGGCGGGAATACCAGATTGCCTAGCTCAAAATACCATAAATGTATACCTGATATTCTATTGTTCAAAAACAGACTAATCCAACTATTCATCAGAAACGTTGGTTAGAATAAGAAAAAAACAATTATCTTATGTACGGTGCATTTATCTGGCTAGACGATAATTAGCCAAATTTATCAAGTTATATTTTTCCAACTGTTTGGAACATTTTGACAATTTTCTTGTTCTGTGTTTGATTACATTGACACTTTTTTTTATTACAGTGTGGCACTTCTTCCCCATAGCTCAACTTGAGCAGGCCGCGGAAACAGGTCATCTTCCTTTTGCTTTTTCGTACATGCTTGCATATTGCATTTAAACATTCCGGGTGTGATCACTTGTTGCGGTTGAGCAGATAACGTTTGATCCGAATAACGGACTCCAACAGTACCTTAGGTGAAATTTTATTTTGTTGCTTGTTTTTCACATAGGTGACTTGTGAAAACACTCGCTCCACGAATGCATTGGAGACAGGTCAAAGTAGACAAGTGATGCAGTAGGCAGCCAGTTCTATGAATGGATGATGATTTTGAAGATCAGTGAAATATCGAATGGCACCTCCAGAATTCAGTGGCTCTCCAATAATTTGCACTCTAGAATTCAAAACCACAGAACAAAAATGGTGGAGCTTGCATCGCAGAGATCGGTTCGACAACCTTACTCGACCTAGACCTAGGCCATATCATCACTGATGAGTAATCAATCAAGGATCATCACTCTCGTGCTTATATTGCACTAAGCACTTTTGTTAAATGTTAACAATTAGATTGGGGTTATTTCATCACGCGGTAAACTTGCGGTTCCAAAAATGACGGGAAACTTCTAGTCGCGCCGCTCTGAAGGTAATCTATATAATCCACGCCTACGCTGGAGCCTAGGAAGTTCAAACTTCAGAGGTGGAACTTAATGCTGTAAGTTTACAGTTAGTTAGAAAATACCAGATTTAGGCAAACATACCGATCTAAAATATCCATATCAGTCACCTTATGAAAATACCAGATTTGTGAAATCTGGTATAGAAATATACCATCCGGCAACGCTGTTCTCCAGCGCAAAAAAAAAAAAAAAAAAAACAACACACCGTTGTCCCTCTCGTGTGCATGCCGGCGCATGCCTCTGAAGCGACTACACCCTATTATACGAGGCTAGTAGTGCGGACAGTTCAAGCGGCGGATGAACTAGCGGCTAGTACTATCCCTGTGTACAGGCACCAGAGCTGGGCAGCGCTACTCTGAAATGTAGCGGCGCTACCGCTACATGCTCTAAATATAGCGGGCGCTACCGCTACACCCACTAGATTGTAGCGTGCCCTACCGCTACAGAAAAATGAAGCACAGCTACATTAGCCGCTACAATGGCCAAAATTATTGGAAATCTCTGAATATTTATTGTTCTGCTATTTGGATTTACTCATAAAAATTTTATGATAATAAAACATTTTCAAAACATATCAATGCAACTTTATTGCAATTAACCTAACCGAACTAGTACCGGTTAGATACAGTAAATAAAAGTAACAGTTACTTTTATGTTTTACCTTCCCTACATGGATGTCTACTTTTAAAACCAATCCAATCCAATCTCAAAAATTTTCCACATATACATATAAAAAATCAGTCTTTTATTTGTATATACAGGGTCATCAATATTTAGCGTTACAACGTTGAGTGGTTAGAACTATGAAACGAAACACAATTGTGAATGTTTGAAAATGTATTTATGTAGGCAGAGGTTCAGAGATACAATTCCCACAATTTCATTCAATATGTCCACCATCTGCATCACTAACGAGTTGTAGACGCTTAGAGAAAGCCTTACACGAGGCACGAATGACAGTCTGCGGGATTTTGGCCCACTCCTTCAGCAGTTTGACCTCTAGGGCGTCCAAACTGCTATGGTAAACGGTCGAGACCTTGCTCTCAAGGTATGACCAGATCCCAAAATCCAGAGGATTCATCGGGTGACGATGGGGGCCATTCATCTTTGGTAATGAAGTGGGGGAACATTCTCGGACAGCGACTCCTGAGGCGATTTGGCCCCATGGGATGGTGCAGAGTCCTGCTGGAACCACCAGGGGCGTTTTTTGAAGTGCTTTCGTGCCCAGGGCAACAATGCACCAACAAGGATGGCATCTCGATAGTTCTTCTGATTCAATTTCACCCCTTTGTCAACAAAAAAGAGGGGACTCCTTGAGGGCTCTGTTACGGCTGCCCAGACCATCACTGAGGTCGGGCAT
>NW_025935356.1:1500-2423 GCF_000764305.2 Hyalella azteca | reverse complement strand
AGTACGAAGGTATGAAGGATTTTGAGAATGAGGGCAAAAATGGTATGAAGCTCAGAGTTAGAGAGTATTATGAATGAGTAGTGGAGGAAAGTAGAGAAAAAAATTAGTATAAAAAGTATTATGTATGAGTTTTGTGTTTGAGGTGTGAATGTTTTATAAGTAAGATGCATCGTGTAAGTATGTGATGATATGTATTTGGTGGGTACGAAGAATGAAGCATGGAGGGTGCATGTGATGAGTGATGTATGTAGGGTGTGATGCGTGATGTATGTAGGGTGTGATGCGTGATGTATGGAGGGTATGATGAGTGATGCATGGAGGGTATGATGAGTGATGTATGGAGCGTATGATGAGTGATGTATGGAGGGTATGATGCGTGATGTATGGAGGGTATGATGAGTGATGTATGGAGGGTATGATGAGTGATGTGTGGAGGCTATGATGAGTGATGTATGGAGGTATGATGCGTGATGTATGGAGGGTATGATGAGTGATGTATGGAGGGTATGATGATTGATGTATGGAGGGTATGATGAGTGATGTATGGTGGGTATGATGAGTGATGTATGGAGGGTATGTTGAGTGATGTATGGAGGGTATGATGAGTGATGTATGGAGGGTATGATGCGTGATGTATGGAGGGTATGTTGAGTGATGTATGGAGGGTATGATGAGTTATGCATGGAGGGTATGATGCGTGATGTATGGAGGGTATGATGAATGATGTATAGAGGGTATGATGAGTGATGTATGGAGGGTATGATGAGAGATGTATGGAGGGTATGATGAGTGATGTATGGAGGGTATGATGAGTGATGTATGGAGGGTATGTTGAGTGATGTATGGAGGGTATGTTGAGTGATGTATGGAGGGTATGTTGAGTGATGTATGGAGGGTATGTTGAGTGATGTATGGAGGGTATG
>NW_025935356.1:0-717 GCF_000764305.2 Hyalella azteca | reverse complement strand
CTGGTGGCCTGTCCATCACCCTGGTGGCCTGTCCATCATCCTGGTGGCCTGTCCATCACCCTGGTGGCCTGTCCATCATCCTGGTGGCCTGTCCATCATCCTGGTGGCCTGACCATCACTCTGGTGGCCTGTCCATCATCCTGGTGGCCTGTCCATCACCCTGGTGGCCTGTCCATCATCCTGGTGGCCTGGCCATCACTCTGGTAGCCTGACCATCACCGTGGTGGCTTGGTCATCACTCTGGTGGCCTGTCCATCACCCTAGTGGCCTGGCCATCACTCTGGTGGCCTGGCCATCACCCTGGTGGCCTGGCCATCACTCCGGTAGCCTGACCATCACTCTTGTGGCCTGGCCATCACTCTAGTGGCCTGGCCATCACTCTGGTGGCCTGGCCATCACTCTGGTGGCCTGTCCATCACCGTGGTGGCCTGTTCATCACCCTGGTGGCCTGGCCATCACTCTGGTGGCCTGACCAGCACTCTGGTAGCCTGACCATCACTCTGGTGGCCTGCGGCCGTATTATCAAAACTTCGTAAGTACGCAAAATCGACTTACGAGTGGCGTTGCTATGACAACGTAATACTAGCGGTGGTATTATAAAAGCATTTGCGCGAGAAAAATATGCGCGGGAAAAAAATTTAGGCTTTTAGCTAAGACTTGCGTACGAAAGTTTTGATAATGCCAAAATTAGGGTGTATTTACGTACCACAGAACTTT
>NW_025935355.1:29866-66211 GCF_000764305.2 Hyalella azteca | reverse complement strand
TTGATCTTGTCCCGTTTTTTGTTCCCAATTGAGCTCGTCCCGTTTTCTGTCCCCAGTTGATCTCATCCCGTTATCTTCCCCCAGTTGATCTTGTTCCATTTTCTGTCTTCAATTGATATCGTTCCGTTTTCTGTCTCCAATTGATATCGTCCCGTTTTCTGTCTCCAATTGAAATCGTCCAGTTTTCTGTCCCCAGTTGATCTTGTCCCGTTATCTTGCCCCAGTCGATCTTGTTCCGTTTTCTGTACCCAGTTGATCTCGTCAAGTTTTCTGTCCCTAATTGATTTCTTCCCGTTTTATTTCTCCGGGTGAATGCCTGTATTAAGTTGAAGTTGTTGTACCACACGTCTCATCCTGCAAATACCAGCCCGCTCTTCATGGCTTCCTCTACCATCGCTCTAGTCAGCCTACATTCTGNTTTCTAAAATCCATTTGATTGTGCCATTGAAGATTTGCCATCTGAACTTCAATTGGAAGTAATTGATTCAGAGAAGGTGAACTGATCGACTTTTAGCAAGTGTCTGCCAAGCGATGAATTGGCACAACCTATTTATGTGAGCAAACATTTTCTAAGATGAAGTATGTCAAGTCTAGCTACAGAGCAGCCTTATCCGATGAACATTACAATTTTGATGATAGGAAGCATTAATTTTAATCCAGAGTTCAATGCTATTTTGCATGAAAAGAAACAATTTCATTCCTCTCATTATTGTTGCTTCAAGCTGAATATTTCTTAAGATTACACTCCAATAAATATAGCCATAATTGTTATGTCCCCTCTGTAAATAAGAGCCGAGCATATCACGCCAATAATTGACAAAAGATTGTGTACAGTTGTTCCGTAAAACGAAGTGCAGAATAAAATAGTTATTCGTGCGATAATTTTGAATACCGCACTTTATTCGTAATTTGTGCAATTTCCTGCCCCTCCCCCCACCGCCCTCCGCCCACAAACTTCTCCGGCCCACAAAGGTTTCAGTAAGCTTGCTCTTGGCCCTAGGTGAAAAAAGTTTGGAGACCCCTGAGTTAGAGGTTACCACAACCCCGCTTTGGGGCTATGCAGGGGGAGTAAGCAGACGCCGAGACTGCTGGCAGCAGTTGCATAGTTACGCTAGTCTTGTTCGCATAAGAAGTGACACACGCTCTTTATTTCAGTTGTGCAATCGTACAGTGGAAAGTGAAATTTACGACTTGATAATAATTTGTTTTAAATGGTAGAAATATTAACCCTGAATATTTTTAAAAGAACAACTTTCTTTGTTTTGCTGTCCGGGGATTTTTGGAGCGATGTTCTTTGGAAAAGCCTGGCTCCGGCACCGGTATGGCGGCATTCAAGAACTTAGTCCAGCAAATATTTCTGCAGTCATAGAAATTTTCAACTTTGAGTATGTCTGCGTGAGCGTGTTACTTGAGCTGCTTGTGTTCAGGTGCTCTAAGTTCTAATTTATAATTCACCGTAATAGATGAATCGATTTGTGGAACCGAAAGTTAAGAATTACCGGCAGCCGACAGCGTGATTAGCACCACCAAGCCGCTGCAAGCAAAACGTGTACGAAGAATGATGCAGAGCGTTGTAAGTAACTAAGCTATTCTTCTCTAAATTGCTCGATTGTAACGCTCTGAGAACTGGTTTGGTCGCGAGCTTGTCTCATATGGCAGGATAAACGGCAGCTTAATGTCGTAGTAGTTACTCCAATTACTCCAATGTAGTCCAAATAATGAAGAAGTCTATAACCATCTTTGAAGCAAAATTCATAGTTTACATCAGATTCTTGAAGAACATCCGCTATTTTGAAGGTGGCCAGTGCTGTGTATATCGAGGTTTGACGTTGCTGACATGGATGTCACGGAGCTATTTGAATGTATCGTGGATCTTGAGTTACTCAATTGTAATGCTTAGAGACCTGGTCTTTGCAAGCTTGCCTCAGGTCACAGGATAAACGGCTGCTCAATGTCTTTACTTCCTTGAACCTGCATTTTGAGCAACCAACGTCATCTGAAGCATATTGTTTGACCCTGAAAATTTAAATCAGTGAATTCTCTGGCCAACAAGGTTTTTCTGCCATCTAATACTAATTTCTGCACTCATGACCCGACAGCGAGAGATCAACTGTTAACTGTGAGACGCAGAGCTGAACTATATAGTTCAGATAAAAATTACACTAACCAACAATTAACTCAAATATATGAAATTTGAAACCTCGGAAATATATTTCGAACCGTTTCAATGTAATTTCAACCAAGCCGCTTCATCTCAAAATCCGCGATGAATTCAATAATAGGCTCAATGACATCCATGACAACGTCAAACTCAACGAGATAGTGACTTGCACTATGCTTTAGGAACCCACCAGCATCTTGCATTCACCTGACATCATCCGACCGACGATTGCTGAAGCCCATATTTCTGCGGATTGGACTCCAGCAATCCATCTCATAGCTACCGGAATTTCTAAGCTTTGAGATTGTCTCATAGTTATTTTCACCGTCCCATATTTTCGTCTTGTATCATATTTACGTGTATCATGAACTTATTTCCACCAAAATATCTGTATTCAATGCTTCCTGCTTCCTATAATATGAAAAGGGATGTTTTTACATTCTAAAGAGTATCATAAATAAATTAAGTTACTTCCTTAAAACTGCATTTCGATCAACCAACGTTAACTGACGAATATCGTTAGATCCTGAAAATTAAAATAAATTAATTCTCAGGTCTTTAACCACCCATGTTTTAACATACATAGAAGTATGCACGCTTCACGTAAGTTCTAGTCTCGGATCGTGAATACAACACGCATGCCTCGCGTAAGTTTCAGTCTTGTATCGTGGATACGAAACGCACGCCTCACGAAAGTTCCTGTCTTGTATCGTGGATGCATAACGCATACCCCCACAAAAGTTTCAGTCTCGTATCTTGGATACAACACGCATGCCTCATGTATAAGTTCCAGTCTCGTTTTAACAGGGGATTACCATGACCCTCTCACTACAAATCGAATCTTCAACCATGTTAATTTCATTTAAACGCCCACCAAGTTTCATTTTCCGATGATCCGGGTTCTATGACCCGATTTCCGCGGTTTCATTCACCAAACGATTTACTTTATGCTGATGGTTTTCCTTAAGAGGACTTAATACTTGAGTGAGTGCGAGTAAGTTTTCCTCATTGGAGTAAGTTTTCCCGCGCCTGCAGCGGCTGGCTTTCAAAAAACAAAGGGAAACTATCGTTTGCTTAAACTTGTCATGCGCAAAGTTGGTAACCATATTACTATTTTCCAAATTTTATCATCATTTACTTTCGTGTTGTGTGTAAAAGTAGCCCCGAATCTTTTATTTGTAATTTACGAGTTCATGGACCGTGGACGTACTGCATTTTGTAATTTCTACTCTACTCACCCTCAACAGGAATTTGCGTCGTTTACCCTGTAATGCATCCATTGAGTCTAATTCAGAGCATGGACCACACTGATAAGGCACCGTCATACGTTCTATTACCAATAGTCATACTGTTACAGTATGAAAGACTATTAAACAATTTTCAAGTGTTGTATTCAGCATAGTGGCAAAGGAGGACATTTTTCGTTACCATTCTCCATGAGTTCAAGTTCATTTCTGAGCCCTATAAGTAGACTAGAAAGTATCTTAGATACCAGCATTATCATACATACTGAATTGATTAAAATAATTAGTCGAAAAATAAATTAAAATTAACTGATTTCGAAAAATCTCTGATTTACCACCATGATGGATTATTTTTTAATCTTGATGAGACTTCTGTGAGCTGTCAGCCTGGTAATCTAGTAATCTGCCCTAGACTCCTGTATTTGTGTGAGTTGTGTCTGGAACTCTACAAATTTGGAATATAGTTCATATTTTTTTCTTAATTCATTTCAGAAGTGATAAAAAAGAGGTAGTTTTGATTATTGTGGGTGAAATTGAATCATTTACCTTAATTATTGAAATGGAAATAGGAATTTAGATTAAGTACACTCTAAGTTGGTGACTTTATTAAGTGTTGAGTGTTATGTTAAGCGATTTAATTGACCTACAATGGAAAATTTGTCTCCTGTATGGGTGACTTCTCTGCGATTTTATGTTTTGTTTAAGGACAAATGAATGAAGGAACAATTGGCTGAATGCCTGGAACAATTATGAATATATGAACCACAACCTCTATTCTTAGACATTAGACCTTCACCTGTATCACTATCACATGAATAATACGTTCTATTACTCAATACTATTGCCTGCCAGCAGTGGCTGTTGGCAGGCTGCATGACTGTTGATTACTGTTTGCCAAGCATTACTCACTGAGTTTCAATGGTATAAATTCTTCATGTGTATAATTATATTTCCACAGGCTTACTCAGCACTCACCTTATTGAGGCGATGAACTACTTTTGCTGTACCTATTGTAGTTTTTCTTCTAAATTTCACTCTCTTACTTTATCAATACTCCAAGGAACATGAAAATAAACAAGATTTTTTTGCTAAATTGTCAAATAAATGGATGCTTGAACAGGTATTCAATGGTCAATTCTCTTAGAAAGCACATTGCAAGAGCTCATCCAGAACTTTGTAGGGAGAAATGACAATATATCGGCAATGGTTCTTGTAAACTCTCCCAGACAAGCTCTGTAGATATAATTGACCCAAAAGATATGAATTCTATCAATGAAGAAGAGTATTTCAAGCAATGTTCAAAAAACTTTGAAAATGATCTCATTTCTGCTCAAGGTCATCTTCCAGATTTAGGCGCCCCCAATAAAAATTAAGAGTGGAGCACCTATGTTTTTGTGATGGCTATCGGCGTAAGACATAGGTGGAGCAACTAATGATTTATACAGCGAATTAAGGGTGGCGTGCACCACTATCCGACATCTATAACCTACTTACGGCCACCCAACCCGTAAAGCTCTTCTTTTGCCAATAACTACACATTGGCACCGGTGGCGCATCAATGAGCCACCGATGGCCACCTTTAAAATGAAGTTAATAAAAATTGTTCTTTTAGTTTCAAATCCGAAGCTTCTGCATTTACTGATATTGCTTCATACAATAACCATTGTAAGGGCTACGAGTGGAAATCTACCATGGCAGTACAAGTAACAATGACAGTTATGTAGCAGGAACAAATTATCAGAGTACCATACACATACCTCGTGAAAAATCGACTTGCAGAAAGTCCCTGCCTGCAGGATTCGAACTCCGATCTCCCGCATGCGAAGCAGAGCCTCTACCGTTGTGCCATCGGAGAGGACGTGGCAGTCGAGTAATTTTAAAAGCTTTAACTGAAGTATTTCAAATATTAATTTCATCAAATGGGAGAATTTGATGCTGCCACCTTGATGATTAGATGGTTCCATCAATAATTTCATTTGAACATGCTACTTATTTGAGTGAACAGCTGCTGAAACAAACATCATTTATCTATAACGAACGATGGTTCAGCTCAGAGTAAAGGTTTCGGGAAAATGTTTAATTAATAGTTATCGAAGTTTCATATTGTGAATATTACACAAATTTTGGCAGCGGTTTGATTCGATATATTTTCACCAAGAATATTCTTATGTAAAATAAGGAATTGATATTACTCGATTATTATAGAAATGTCAGGCGTCCCAGTTCGAAATTCTCGCAGTCATTGCGGCCGTTCGCCGCAGAGACGTTCGCAGACGCGCAAATATAGGCCGTTGTTGCCGACTTCACCTCGCGGCCAAGCAGTCTAGCGATGATATGGCCTCATCTGCCACGAACAGCGCGAGGCCCCGGTCGGCAAAAGCTGCGGCAGGCAACTGGCCTCAGCTCTACCGCGGCCTACGTCGAATATGCCGGCGGTAACGGTTCAAGCGCTGAAGAGGCAGGGAGAGAAAGGGGGTGAAGGGTGAGGAAGGCGGAGGAATATTGAAAGAACCTTCTAGGCATGAATTTTCGTGTGGTGCTTATATCGGAAAAAAACGGATTGAATTATTCACTTTTTTGATTTCTCTAAAATTGCGAGGTTTAAATGATTCTTTATTTTCTAATTTTTTTTCTTTTCGACAGTTCTATTCTATACTACAGCGAATCCATGTCGCCAGTATATGTGAAACTAGTTCCATCCAGTATTTTGTGTATTCAGTTAATTGACATAAATTCGCCAAATGAACGCCAAACGGTAACGAATACGATTGAACGTATTGCAGAATTCACATGCTTCTCAAATGCAAGTAATTGCCCTGCGCATGCGTGGCAGCGAAGACTGCCGCGCTGCGCAGAGCGCATGCGCCGGACAGTCTACGCTCTAGCGTCTATACTATACTGGTGCAGGAAGTACCGGGGATGTGTGGTGCAGTGAACACGAAATAATTCGGTTAATTTTGGATAAATATTGGAGGTAAGGAACAGAAAAACGTCAGAATTTAATGTATTTACATTTTCATACGGTTTAAGGTCTCATGCGCAACTGTCATGGGGAAATTTTGGTTACTGCAAGTCATGAAACACTGCTTTTCGTTAAGGAAACATCTCCAGCCTGACTCACTGCATTGCTATCGAAATCACGCTTGCGGCTTGCCTTTTTCCTCCGTTGCCAATCCACTCGACTCTAGCTAAACGTTATGATTATGATCTGAAATTAACTTTTCGTCTCGAAGTTATTTGTAAATGTGCCCCCTTAAAAAATTTTATTTTCCTTCTATATTAAATTAGCTGATATTTTGGAACTAATCGAGATGACAGAGTCGGTAGAACTTGAGCACGTCTGTGAGCTCGTATTACTGGTCACAGGTTCACTGATCATAACTGATGAAATTCATTTTGCTGCAGGCAAATGTTGAATGCAGCTAAACCCGACTAACTTTGCCCGCAGAGCTGTCGACATTCGCGGAGGAATCGGGAGGACAGTCAAGTTCCACGGCACATACTGCAGTGATATCGGGTGCAGGAGTGATATTGGGTGACCTGATATGTTTTCAAATTTCTGCTTATTGCACCACACGAGGATTGTTAATAAAGGTGAGAAAGCAAGTGGACGCCGGAGTTTGCATCTCTACTTCATGATGAAGGGACTTTTTCAGCTCTACTAGACAGTTTCGGTGCGCGCAGCGTGAGAATGCTGTCACATTGATTGTCAGAGAACGATTTATCGCAGGTAGCATTTTGTGAGGCACAAGTTCGTCTAAGGTCTTTGTCTGCTCTAGTCAAATTTTATGTCAATGAATGAAAATATTGATGTGAGGACAAATCAATGATACAATATTTCATTTATTGAAGTCTTATTTAGGGCAAATGATGAGATATTTCTGTCAATTTAAAATCAGCATTATTTTGATCGAAGTGCTCAGATGAATTTGAAGTATGAATTTACTTTATGTACCAAATTTATTCATAGAATTTCATGTCATATATTTGCATAGAAGTGTTATCTTACTTACCTTCAACTTCAACTTTCTTACTTACTTCTTCAGGGGAGTCAGCCAGTGCATCTAGCCAACTGCTGTGCCACTAGTCAACTGCTGTGTCTAATTAACTGCTGTGAAACAAGTCTACTGCTGTGTCTAGCCTACTGCCGTGCCACAAATCTACTGCTGTGCCACAAGTCTACTGCTGTGTCTAGTCTACTGCTGTGTCTTGCATTACGTTTTACCCAAAAAATGTTATGTAGTTAGAATGTTTATATGCACTTAAGGTTCTAATAAACGGCCCGAACATGTAAATCGTTTTATTTGTAGTACTTGTGTTGGTTTAATTTGTTATACTTGTTCCTAATTCATATCTCAGAATGGCTGCATTAAAATTCGCTTTATAATTTTGTCGGTGTACGTTGTTATATAATTCCCCATGCTCTCCACAATTATTATATACAGCTCCACAAAGTAAAAAAGGGAGCTATATATATAGTGGAGGGCGTGGGGATTTTTGTTTTGTCTCGAAATTGGGACAGGACATTTGGCTCGAATTTGGGATAGACTGACTGCGGCAGCAGGCCCTTTCTAGACCGAGAAGTTCTGCCGCAATATTGCGCTGCTTTGGACATTCCTGCGCTGTTGATCCCCTGGCGTTGCGCTGGGGCGAGCGTTGGTGCAGGCAAGTTCACCCGCGGCTGGCTTCCGGACTGCTGCGATTTCTGACTGGGGTGGAATCTAGTCCATCACTTCTAGTCACTATTTTTCTCTAGCCTAATCTTAAGTCTTTTGCGTAGGAAAGATACCGGGGCAACTTTATTAGAAATTTAGACCTAAAATTAAAATAATTATCTGTCTGTATATTAAATTTCACTATCCAAGTCGAATGGATAACCGAATTTTTACTCGTATCCTCTGCGTAAAAAGGATACTCTGGTGACAAGAAAATTACCCGGAAAGCACATGTTTCAAGCAGGACAATGTAGAGATTAGTAATAGTAGGAAGCTCAACGCCGCGCAACCCAACCGGTATGAACGTGTGCTATGAACGTGTGCTTACTGGACTCGCGCGCTGCGCTTGATGCCTAGCCGCTGTGCTTTATTAAGCGCCCCATACACTAGCGTATCTGACTCGCGAGTCCGGCTAGCTGATGCCGACTATCGGATCTGATCTGGCGGTATTTCTCCATACACCTACGTACTTTGCTCGCAGCGTCCAGTCGTGAAGATGAGTCATCCGAGGCAAGTTGCCGCTGCTGCCACCGTTTTGAGTGAACTCGGGGGAGTGAAAAAGCACCGGAGGAAACGATCTATGTGGTCGAAAGAATGGCTTGTCAATCGACAAAGATTCAGCCATATAAATTTGCTAAATTTCATTCGCAACGATAGCCGAAAGGACTATCTAAACTAAGGATGTCTGCAGAAAACTTCAACGTCCTATTGGACAAAGTCAAACCCTTCATAGCTAAACGAGACACTGTACTTCGGAAAGCTATAACAGCAGAGGAACGGCTAATTGCTACTCTACGTTTTTTAGCCACCGGACGGTCGTTCGACTGTCTCTTATACACATCTAGATGTGTATAAGAGACAGGTATTAGGGCTAGAACCCCTAGTCTCTGCGGTTCGTTGTCGGCATCTCGGTGCGGTTAGTTCCCGTACCATTTGCTGTACGTTTTTGTGATTTTGCAGTGTATTAGGGCTAGAACCCCTAGTATCTGCGGTTCGTTACCGGCATCTCGGTGTGGTTAGTTCCCGTACCATTTGCGGTACGTATTTTGTGATGTGGCATTGTATTAGGGCTAGAACCCCTAGTCTCTGCGGTTCGTTGTCGGCATCTCGGTGAAGTTAGTTCCTGTACCATTTGCAATTCGTTTGTGATTTCGTGGTGTATTAGGGCTAGAACCCCTAGTCTCTGCGGCTGATCTTTGGCATCTCAGTGCGGTTAGTTCCCGTACCATTTGCTATCCATTTTGTTATTCGCAGCTGTGTATTAGGGCTCATACTGTGTGGTTGCTCAGCTGTTTGTACCCCTGAAATGTCAAGACTTTTTCCGCGAACTTTTGGATTAAGACGAATAATAAATTTTGCGCCTCGTATGAAGAAACTATTATTTGCCTGAAGATTAACAGTATACTACGAAAAGTTCATCGTGTTCATTACTCCTTTCTACAACGCAAGGGAGTTTAGAGCCGGACCAAAGAGCGACTCTTTAGCCCTTGTGTTTCTGACCAGTACGAAAGTCTACACTAAGTCAGCACGCTACCCATAAATATTTCAACTTCGCGGCGGTGTTTCCGGTTACACTTGGAAGAAGCCCCTGATGAAGAAATCATCAAAATAGAGGACAGAGCAGAATTTGATGGAGATGTGTGAGTGAATAATATTAATTATATATCATTTATTATTATATTTCATACCCAGTCAATCACCAATGTGGGCAACAATGTCGATTAGTGTGGGTTACTGCATATCGCGGAAGATCCGACCACTCGAAGATTTGGAAGTCGAATTTCCCTGAATAATCTATGCAGATGCATGGCGAACTATCGACTGTGGGTTTATCATTGCAGATCGAAGTATCTGAGTGTTTGCAACTTTACAGAGCAAACCAAAAAATTCATGCGCAAACATGTCGGTTGGCTATTCAATCTAATAGAATAATGAATCGAAATTGATATGCACTTTAATTTATGATTACCCAGTTAAAATTGTGTTCAATCTAGTTCAAGTGATAGAATGCGCTATTTCGGGTCCATTTCTGATGTCAGTTACGATTATTATACCATGTAATAATTTTAATACTTTGAAATACGTAAGTGTTTTACTAGCTTTCCCAGTTTGAACGCTTTCGCAAAGAGGAACGTTTGAGCTTCAATGTTGCCTTAACCTTAGTAATGTTCAGGAGATATCGATTAGTTTGCCTTAAAAATTTTTCCTAACGTGAGTGAAAAGAAAACGTTTTTTACATGCATGATATAAATCTCCTGCTATCGACTAAAAGTCGTATGAATAAACTGCTTCAGAGCTTAGCAATATTTTTATTTGAAAAGTTCCCATCATAAATTTCTCAAAGTTCATATTCAAAACATTTTCATACAGCTGCTTTAGCGTATTCCATTAATCATGACAAATTTGCATCAATTTTTTAACGAGGCTGATTTGAGGTAATAGAAATATAGAGATATCCATTTCGATGTAAATTATTCGGCTCCATTATAAAATTTATGTTAAATAGAGAACTAGGAAATAAATTGAGGAAATATGGAAGTAATAGCATTTCGATTGCCAGAAAATCACAAAAAGTAACAAGAAAAACAGTGCTTGTCTCCTTTACAATACGAGTAATATTATTTTTTCGATTGAATAGAAACTGCGTTCATTCCTCTAAAATATATATAAATGAATCATCTTTAAACAGATCCACCACAAATGTGGCTCTGGTCAATCAAGGGCTCACTGTGGGCAAGAAAGCATGTCCAGTAGAAGTTCTAATACAGAGCAATGGCCTACTGTGTTCAAGATTCCACACCAGAGCTGTCCGCCTGCTCTAAGCCAAGCTTTAGAGAGTAAACAAACACTTCTGGCCTGGCTGCACATCAGTGAATTCTTGACCAGTATTTGTATGAGGCAGTGACATATTTTACTATGTAAGTAACTTTACACATTAGTAAAATATTTATTTTGTTAACACCTTCAAGTCATACATGAAAGATTTGCTTCTGGAAACTACAGTATAATTGATTGAATTCGTTTTAAGATGAATTTTCTGTTAATCGCAGCGATATGTCAGAACACTTTATTAAATTTTGTTATCTATTTTATTTTGGTGTAACCAGAGTTGGCAATTCTTTCGCCTCCTATGTAGGGTCCGCCATATTTATGGCAACGTATTTTTTCTTGTTTCTCAATGAAATAAACAGGTGAAATATTTTTTTTGGTTCGATGAGCTAATAGCCAAGAACTGCCGAAACAATTCTCAGATATATTTATTCAATATGACCACCCTTATTTTTTATGACGCCTCCAACCTACGCTAGAAAGCTTCACAGGAGACACGCAGCATTTCTTGAGGGATCAAGTCCCATTCTTGTTTCAATTTAGGCTTCAAACTATCCAAAGAATCATGAGGGGTTCTGCAGACCCTACTCTCTAAAATAGCCCACACAGAGAAGTCAAGAGGATTCAAATCAGGGCTTCTTGAGGGCCATTCATTTTTGCTAGAGAACGCTGGGATGTGACCCTGAATCCAGTTTTGAGACATGTTTGAACCTTGTGATGTGACCATATCCTTGCTGCTTAAGTGACATACTTATTCCAACGTGCAGGTCTCTCACTCCGTGGCAGTACAAGTCTGTCAATGTGGCTCTGCTGTCGATGTATCCTCCTCACCTTGACAATGGACTGTCTCACGGTGATGCTGAAGTGAGTTGTATTGCATCATTAATTATAAGCTTGCCTACCGTTTGATTTCATTGTGAGGTAACTAGTACGTCTTTTGGATCTGCAGTGAGTGTTTATGCATGCAACTGTCTGGAGGCTTAGTACATTTCAACAGAATTTCTTCGATCGTGCAGCAGTCAAATAGAAATGATTTGTTAAAACTGCATTGGTTGAATTACTTATGGTGGAAATTTCGTCCACTGTTCAATACGTATTCTTTCATTCAACTATTCATGTATTGGCTGCTTTCTTCAAGATATCGTGTATTTACCTTGATATGTTCTTATAAAATTAATAAGCCTACTATTTTTCGCATTTCATTTATCTTGCCTAGCATTTCTTCAGTACCTTGATAGCTCATAATTAAGACCATTCATCGGCCATTAAAACATATTTTGAAAAATAATTGTAATTTATTTGATACTATTTGGTGATTGGCTTGAACGATATGGCAGAAACTCATTTTTAATTAAACCATAAATTATCAAAAGAGTCAGCGGGATGGTTGGGCGAAAAAAATCCTGGGTGTTTTGCAGCCTTCGCCACAATAATGCTTGATGCTAATTCATTTTTCACCTTTGAAAGTTCAATGCTCGATTTTTTTCAACAGAATATAAATTGAATGGGGTGGCTATGTCCTTGCTCCCTAAACTGATGAGGGAGCCTTCATTTTCAATCTACCTCACTTGCCCTGCCGGTAAGAATCCTTGACGAATATATGTTGGATCTTTAAGGGTGAAAATAGTAAAATAGAAAATAGTAAAAAAATAGTAAAATAGAAAATAGTAAGGTATTTTTTATACCTTACTATTTTCAGCACTGAGAAGAATAAAATTTTCTCGATTGTGAAGTGCTATTAATACTTAGGGCATTGTAGAATGTCCATTAATACATTGTACTAATTACGCTTATCTGAAAAAAAAACGATTTTATCACATTTATTTTTCTGCAGAAATGTGGGAAGAAGCCAATGCTGATTCTCAATGAAGTTGATGTACGGTCACAGGGCAAGTTATAGCAGAAGACGTGGCTCTGTGTGAGGTATGTAGCTACTTGTAGGGTTCATGCGTTCTCTGGGCTTCCTGCTATGCCTTCAATAAACATTAAAACAAAAAGCATAGAAATACATAAAATTTCATTCAAAAAGTTGGGTTGGAAGGAAAAAGCCACCTTTCATTATGGCAATTCTAAAAAAAATTATTGAAAAGTGTAACTAGATTCAAGTGACCCGGGACCAATGCCAAACACTGCCATAAACACATTGTCTTAATTTTTAGTGACGATAGTTTATTATTTGCCGACGTAGTTGGGTTTTTCGCTTCCTAATATTTCTGCAAGGTTTGTTTGTAATATTTCATATTTGTCTTATTTCATGTTTGTCTTATTTTATGTTCGTCTTATTTTATGTTCGTTCTATTTTATCCTTGTCTTATTATCTGTTTCTCTCATTTTATGTTTTTCTTATTTTATGTTTGACTAATATTAAGTTTATATTATTTTACTTTTGTCTAATTTTTTTATCTTATTTCATGTTTGTCATATTTTATATTTGTCTTTTCATGTTTGCCTTATCTTATATATGTCTTTTTTGTTTGTCTTATCATATGTTTGACCTGTTTTATTTTTGTCTTATTTTATATTCGTCTTATTTTATGTTTGTATTCGTTTGTTGAATAGGGGACGCAATTCTTCTAATTAAGAGTTCGTTTGTAAAATATTGGACGCAATTCTCATAATGAAGTATTCGTTTGTTGAATAGTGGAAGCAATTATTATAGTGAAGTGTTCTAATAAAATGACGTATTTCCTGCGTGTTTTATTCTTAACCTATTCGCTTTTCATTATATTTGTTGTTCTAATTCACCATACACCTCTTGTAAGTTCACTGAGGCTTCATCTATTGAGCGCTCATGTTTACGCGCTAATAGTAACTTGAATTACGCGCCAATAGTAGCTTGAATTTAGCGCTAATAGTAGCTTGAAATACGCACTCCGGCTGCCTGAGTGACTTTTTACGCGCCTGTGTCAACTCATTTTGGGACAAGACGGGATAGACACTTTGGTGCGTAGTGTTAACGCAGCGATTTGTTTCAGTGTATAAAGCACGAAGTAATGTTTATTACGCAATAGTGTACAAATAAGTAGTACTTAGAGTTGGAGCAATGATGTATCTATTGACGGTTCGACGACAATTTACTGACACGTGCGTTGTGACGTAGTTCATAAGATAAAATTCGTAAGCCACTCGTGCCTGAAATTTCGCCTTCTCCTTCGGTCAATGCGGCTTGCTCGATTGACCTCGTGTGTCTCTCTGACGAACCAGTCAATTACCGAACCTCGTGCGCCAGAAATTTCATGCTGAAACTAATAAGTTGCTGACGTTATCATGCTACGCCTATCATCTAACCATCGTTCCATACATAGAATCATCCCCTACCAAGACCAAAAATTAATTTTGACTTTGACAAAGTTTGACTTTGAAATTAAATTGACGCTTATAGTATTTAATTTGAGTACTTTCATAAGGATATCCACGACTTCTTCAAAGCCAGAAGAAGAAGAAGAAGAAGAAAGTAAATCGTAGTATGGTTTAGATTATGTACAACTGTAATGTTAATGTATTTATGTTCTCTTGTGATGTGATTTGATACTAAATTATAATAATGAATTGAGTTTACTTCTACATATATCAGATCTCACCTGAATATTTCTTTCTGTGTAGGGATCTTGTCTCGTTGAAGCCAATACCGATCCCGTTGCACCTGTGCTCAGTTATATAGATTTCTTTCAGATTCATAATTACATTTTAACCGACATTCTTGTTTATCGTTCTTCAAATAAATTATTCATAAGGCAATATCTATTTACCAATTATATTATTTCGATGAGATTGTATTTAATTGAGGCTAGATAGTTACTCTCTGCATTCGAATATTTGAATTTACATTGTATAATATTTTCTAGCGTAGGTTCCGTATTTAATATGTAGATTCTTCAAGTGCGATTTCCTCCTCCAATATTAATAAATTGGAAAATTCATAGGATTATAGATATATTTAATGATTTATTTCCAACGATCGGTCATTATTAGCCGGACAGGATTGGTAAATTTACCGGACAGGGTGCGCAGTTCAGTTCCTAATTATTGCGGTGTGTCTGTGTTCAGTGCATTTCCTCCTTATGCAGATCATGCAAGATGGCTACTACAGGATCAACTGGTGGCTCTCCTGCAACGGCAGTCAATTTGAGAGACAAAACACTTAGAACTTGTCTATGCAATGTATTCGCAAACTTGCATCTTAGTCCCATGGTCATGGGAGCTATTGTGAAGACAGAGTCTCAAGACAAGGAGGATCATGAGACTTACAGAATGTATCTGGATCGTCTACGAACAAACAAAAATGAACCGACTTTTTCCAATACAGAATTGAAGAAAGAATTCGGATACAACTCAGAGAGTTTAAAAAAAGAGAGGAACCCTGACATGTTAGATCTCACTGCCATCTTTTGTTTGCTTTCCCACATTTTAACCAAAGTTAAGAAGTACGATTCAGTCATGCTTGAAGTTCTCTTTAGCAAGTTGAGTGACGTCAAAGATATGCGAAACAAAGTCTTACACAACCTGGATCAACTTCTGAACGAGAAAAATTTCACTGATCTGACAACAACGCTGTTTGATCTCATAGAAGAAGCTAAGAGATTCTATTCTTCCTCCCTGGGCCCTGAGGTTCTATATTTTCCCGCTGAAGATACCAAGCAAAAGCTTAGCGACGAAATTACAAAGCTTGAAGACCTGGACAAAAGTGACATTCATTACTATATTTCGAGGTTGGTTATGAGCGGGAAACCAGCGGTAAGTAAGTTATGGGGAACCAGGCTACACTGCGAGATTCTCCTGCTCAACAACGACAAGGTTCATCGTCAGAAAGTGTTTCACGCTCTCGACGTGATGGTGAAAACATCAGACAGCAATGAAATCCTCTCTTACACAAAAATTTTTGAAGCTCCAGAGAATGTCGTTGTGGTAGCAGGCGCCGCCGGCGCAGGCAAGACAACCCTCGTCAAAAACATCGTACTGCAATTCTTTGACCCGCAACAGAGGTCTGCCGATCACTTGAGCTCTTTTAATCAACTTGTCTTCTTCGAGTGCAGGGATCGCAGCACAGAAAAACTGAGTGACGTCATCGATAAACACTACGAAGACCTGTGCAGTGAACTAGGAAAAGAAAATGTCCTTAAGGCTCTCCTGCGTATCGATGTCTTATTCATCATCGATGGCTTCGACGAAGTCAACAAAAATTCTGCTAAAGTCGTTAATGGCCGCATGCAAGCATAGAGTTGAGATCAACTGATGAGTATCTTGGATGAATATTTCAAACCTGTATTGATTTAGGCGTTTATGTTTAATGAATGTTGGACCCGAATTGTCGAGTTTCAAATTATGTTAGCTATAATCTCTCTTAATGTGCTAATATAAGGTGCTTCTCCCCCACCTTCGCTCGGCCTCCCCCATTTCCCGGCTAACTAACCACTCCCATACGCCACACTATTACTTACTATTGTATTTACCCTCCTACTTACTATGGTATTTACCTTTCTACCTACCATTATATTCACCCTCTTACTTAATATTTTATTTACCCTTCTACGTACAATTGTATTTGCCCTCCTAGTTATAATTGTATTTACCCTCCTACTTACTAATGTATTTACCATCCTACTTACTACGGTATTTACCCTCCTACCTACCATTATATTTACCCTCTTACTTAATATTTTATTTACCCTCCTACTTATAATTGTATTTACCCTCCTACTTACGATTGTATTTACCCTCCTTCGTAACATTGTTTTTACCCTACTACTTACTGTAGATCCTGCAACATATATTGCAGGATCTACAGTAATATTGCATGATCTGCAACATGTAGATCCTCAATTACCATAGTATTTAGCCTACTACTTACTATTGTATTTAAGCTTCTCCTTACTATTGTAGTTACCATCCTGCTTACCATTGTGTTTACTTTCCAACTTACTATTGTATTTTCATTACTACTTACAATCGTATTTACCCTCCTAATTACTATTTTATTTACTCTCCTATTTATAATTGACTCTCTCGTAGACTTTATGAACAAGGATGCGGAGTGATTGCCTTCTCTTGGAGAGGATCCTACCGTCCAGCCTAGTTCTGGATGATTAAAATCACCAACAATCAACGTGTGTGACCAACGGAAAGTCATGTTCGGTAAAAGACTGTTAACTGTCTTTATCGTTAACAGACGAACTGTTTGGTGATCTGTACGCGACGCCTATGAGGAAGCTATCATTGCCTATGAGAGAAAGTTCGCACCACCCTGATTCTCTAGCTGAATGGTGCTCCTTAGACAACTTCACATTCTAAGCCCCTATAAAAGGTTTTGACCCACAACGCTACACCTCTGCTGCACTGCTCTTCGCCTATGTTGTGAAAACAATCATAACCTGGCAACTGAAACTCAACTGGTATAATATTCCCACCGTTATTTTTAGGCAGTGTTTCTGTAATATAAATAATGTCTGGGCACTCGCTCTCCATCACCGATAGAAGTTCACGTATTTTATTCAAAGCAGAGTCGGAGTTCGTGTAAAAACATTTTAAAGTATTTTGTCATGAGGTTCTGCTGCACACTTTCCCTAACTTTTTTTCATAAACCTGCATTATTCAAGATGAAAACAGTTTTACTATCCGCTTGATTCTTTCTATTCAAACTCTCTTCTACTGACTTCACTGAAATTCGGTCATTCACTGACACGGTCCACAAAAAAGAAATGCAAAAAGAACTCCGAAAAGGAACGGTAAAATTTAAAAGTTGGGGACCACAAACACGTGTATCCGTTCTCGATCACAGCTCGAACGTGCTTATGATAGTAGTATAATACTTATATATTAAGTATATATACTCACTTAAAGAACTATCGTATAAACCCTCCTTCTTACTATTGTATTCACCCTCCCTACTTAATATTGTATTTTCAATCTGACTTAGTATGAGCTGTCATGAGTTGCGAGCCTCGCTGATGACATGAGCTGCATGTCATTCTGATGGCATGAGCTGCATGCCGCTCTGATGGCATGAGCTGCAAGCTGCTCCGATGGCATGTGATTCATGTTGCTCTGATGGCAAGAGCTGCATGCCACTCTGTTGGCATGAGCTGCAAGCCGCTCTGATGGCATGAGCTGTATGCCACTCCGATGGCATGAGCTGCAAGCCGCTCTGATGGCAATTAGCTGCAAGCCTCTCTGATGGCATGAGCTGCAGGCCGCTCTAATGGCATGAGCTGCAAGCTGCTCCAATGGCATAAGCTGCATGCCGCTCCGATGGCGCGAGTTTCATGCCGCTCTAATTGCATGAGCTGCATGCCGCTCTGGTGGTACGAACTGCAAGCCGTTCTGATGGCATGAGCTGCATACCGCTCTGATGGCATAAGCTTAAATCCGTTCTGAAGGCATGAACTGTAAGCCCTTCAGATGGCATGAGCTGCAAGCCGCTCTGATGGCATGAGCTGCATGCCGCTCTAATGGTATGAGCTGGTATGACAATAAAGACAAACATGACTTGAGTGCAGCATGATCAATATTACCAGGAAACAGAAATGTCCATTGGAACAACGCGCCCAGTTCTTTTAACATAATACAATCGAAAATCAAAGCATTACAACTGTCGCTGCATTCAACGTACAGATCCGACTCCACTATTGAATCCCCAACCACATGTCTCTCACAGGCTGCGGGAGGTGCTGCTGTATGTGGTGCAGGCGCTGAGCAGGGATAGCCCACGCCACCTCAAACGGTGGTGGCCGCAGCTGAAGGAGGCGCTCCACGACGCCGGTGTCACCGACGCCCGCGATGTGACGGACTGCGTCGCGCGCTGCCCTGACGCTGGGATATTGGGCGAGCTCGCCGGGGGCAAGAATTGGGTCGTCGAGGATGGTGGGTGACGTACACCCATGTTGGGTGTGATGGGCGACGTTCATTAATTTGGGGTGTGGTGGGTGATGTTCACTCATTTTTGGTGAGGTGCGTGACATCCTCTCGTGTTGGGTGTGGTGGGTGATGTTCACTCGTTTTGCAGGTGGTGGGTGACGTTCGCTCGAGTTTGGTATGGTGGGTGACGTTCACTAGTGTTGAGTGTGGTGCGTGACGATCATTCGTGTTGGGTGCAGTGGGCGATGTTCACTCGTTTGGGTGTGGTGAAAGATGTTAACTCGTTTTGGGTGTGGTGGTGACAATACAATACAGTGCAATAAAATACAATATAGTGCAGTACAATACAATACTATACATTGCAGTACAATACAATGCAGTACAATACAACACAATACAAAACAATAAAATACAATACAGTGCAATACAACACAAATTACTGTAACCGCAGCTTCAGCACATAGCGCTTAGTTTTCGTTACTTAGTTAACTAGTTCTCTTTGCGCTGCTTGTACGCGATATTCTTGGTCCCGACGCCGGTCATTGCGGTGTGGAGCGGGTACGCTGATTATTGAGCTCATCGTTCAATGTAATTAGTCCTGTTAAATATCGCCGTGTAATTACGCTCTGTCACCTTTTATAGACCAATGTAAAATAATTACCAGCGGTAGCCTGTGACCTCTTTTTGATCCTGTAGTACAGATTGATAATGAAAATTTTTTTCCCCTTTTCTATTTCATTGGCTACTTGTATTAATTACACGCAGTGGTCAGTTCAACGTGAAGGCCATTGTTAGAAGAGTACGTAAGCACCCTAAACTGTTATTCAGCAGTTACAACAATACAATGCAGTACAATACAATACAATACGGTAAGCACCAGTCTGATACAGAACCTTTACCGCAATAAACTCAGGCTTCACTCAGGAGTCGCGGTTGCGCTGTGGCTCAAGGCGGACGTGCGTGTTGCGCGAGCTCGAAACTGCCTTTGGCACTATGCTTTTTTATAATATTTACGCATTTTGTGCTAATGTGTTTCAGGAAAAAGACTTAAGTGAAATTAGTGAATGAGAATGCGATTAAAGAGTGAAAGCGGAAAGCGAGTAACAAGTGACTCCGTTTTTCTTAATGAAAAACATGGGTAAACAAGTGAGTGAGGATAGAGTGTTGTGCGCATCGTAGCTTTTGGCCAAGCCTAAATTTCTCGAGCCCGGCTCCGTCGCCTCTAGCCTACCCCTCCCCCACTCTAGCTGTCTGTCACGTCGTACCATTCACGTCCCAGCCCACCCCGCCGCTTCCTCGTCAGCTGTTCCGTGGAATCGGTATTTTCGATGGACGTTTAACTCTACTCAACTTAATTCAGTTTTAAAGTTTTTCTAGGTTACTTTTCTAAGTTTTAAGAGATTTTTCCGTGCATTCTACGATGGCTGGACAGAGAAGAAAAGGGTAGTCGAAAAGCACTCTAGACACAAATAAAAATCAAATTAGCTCAGCTAGAGCCGAAAGTTTGCAAGTACTGCAAAGAGATCTTTGTGAGCGAGGTTGATAAGATGATCACCTGCGAACGTTGCGAAGATTTCAGTTATATCAGCTGTTCGAAGTTGAGCTCTGAGGAGTACTCATTACTCTAGAAAACTAAATTACTTCATTGGTTTTGTCGCGAATGCGGAAAACCAACTCTTGGTGCTGAAAAAACCGGAAGAACAGGGAATGAGTCGAAATCGTTGAATGATGTAGTAAACTCCTTGAGTGAGATGGTGCGCTCGTTGAGTGAAAGATTGAGCTTGCTATGCAATGAGCTTACTTAAGTGAATCCTTAGCTGAAAAATACAGAAAAATGAAAGTAAAGAACCAGAGAATAGATTTATCCGAAGTCACCAGCGAAAGCTCTCGTGAATTGCTTGACAGAGGCCGTAGGAAGTCTAATCTTGTGTCTTGTGTGGTTTAATATTCCGGAAAGTACCGCATCAGATACGAAGGTCCGAGTGATGACTGATACCGCATTTATTGCAGACCGCTGTAGTAAGGCACTCACCATACCGGTTGCCATTACATCGTGCAAGAGGCTACACTCGTGAAGGGCACTGCTGCCAACACCTCTGTTAGTGACTGGAAAGGATCCTGCACAGATTTGGAGCGTACTGAGGGCAGCAAGAAAACTAGGAAAATCCGCTGAGTTCAAGTCCGTTTTTGTGAAGGAGGATTGCACCCCTTTAGCCTTCTACCGTCTGATATAAGCTTCCTGAAAAAAATTTTTTCTTCTTTCTATCGTGTTACTGATGATGCAATAAGATCATATCTATATAACTTTTTCATTTTGACGCTTAGTGAAAAAATATATAACATGTCACCCAGGGGGAACATTGGTCACCAGAAGGCAGTAATATAAGTGTCACTCTTGAGGAACATCAGGCATACATACAAACATAAGGTATTATATTTTGATTTGAACTAGATTGTTATAATATGAGGATGGAAAAACAATCAGGTAATGACAAAAATGTACTGTACCAAGATTTTCTGACTTGAAACCGGTACATTTGTCCTTTTTGCACCTGTTTCTGTTTTTTTCTAAAACAGGAAAGTGGCCAATTTGGTCAAAACGTACAATGTTCTCGGGACCAGATCGAAGACGTTTGGGGGTTGAACTCTGACTTTCATATGGTGATGGCCTTCCACGCTTTGCTGGTCGTGCTTTACCCTTCGCTGTTAGTGCACTAGCAACCGTTAATTTGAAGTGAGCCAGAGGTAGAATGTCTTTTCTTTGAAGGTTCAAATCTTCAGCATCCCTTTTGTATAGTTTCCAGGCGTTTATTTTATCTTATATCCCCACTTATGCGGCTTACTTGGGATGTATTGCTTCAGTTGGCTTCTTCCTTTGAAGGGAACAAGTTGTTCATCAATGCATAGTTCTTGCTGCATTGTAATTTTCTGAAATTTTTGTCGAAGATGTTCAATCATTGGTTTTACTTTGAACATTTTATCACATTGATTTGCTATTTGGCTGTTGTCACTCATGTGGAAGTGAGTTTTAATTGCTTCAAATCTATTCCTGCTCATCACTGTGGGGGCCACAACCATGAAGTGATGAAGTTTACGGCACCAATACATTCGTGTGTCAGATACGTTCATTATAGAAAAATACATTACGAAGGCAATCCACTCTTCGAGCACATTCTCCGTAAGCCCCAAAGGTTTATTCACATTTTTTTTGCACAGAATAAAGGTTTGATTGTTCGACAACCAGTTCTAGAAACGAGTCAGTAATGATGGACTTGAAATATTCGTACGGATGTTGCACTTCATGACAGCAGGGTTCGGTCCCAGTTGGCAGCATGATACTCAGGTTCTTGAGTGCACCCACTGTCTTTATTGTACCACTGCGGGGTTAAAATATGCCTCCTTGTCCGTGTAGCTCTGGACGAGCCGGTGCTTTCATCAGCCTGTAGTTCCATAACTACAGTTTCATCGTTAGTAAATTCATCACTGGGCTCATAATCATGATCCTCGTCTTCAATATCTAATTCAATTTGTACAGGAGGAAAAGTTAGGTCCCCAACTTCTTCATCTTCTCCGTCACAATCGCTAGGACCATCACTGTCTCTAGCTGATTCTTGCATTTTCATTGCAGTTTTTCGCCCATAGAATGAATTTGGTTGAAAAATATCTGGAAATAAAGAGAAAGTGAAAATTTGAATTGATTTCGAGAATTCGGATTATATGTTGATTATGTACATCCAATGAAAGTATTTCATGGAATTATAATCAAAAACTCAATGCATTTTATCGTTCAAAAACTATGTAGTCACCTGATTACGCGTGCATATATAATATTGTACCATGCAGTTTTTCATAAATGTCACATGATACAATCACCTGACGGTTGTTCCTCCTCAGTGACAGACAATAAATGCAGTGGAGAGCCTGATGTTCCCTCTTAGTGACAAACAATGAATCATACAAAAAATGTTTATTGTAAAGTTAAAAGAGAAACCGAATACATCAAACATGACCTAGATTCATGAGAACAGCTTACAAAAATTCGCAGCATCATAACTCACCATTGTTTTCGTCCATGATTAGGTAAAGATGGCAAACCGGAGAATAATTGTCACACCTCCGACCCTTGAAACGTATAACTATCCACTGAGCGCAAAACCACTTCCATTGACGGTTGCTGCCGTGTACGACAACTTTAACATGTCCTCTGCAAGGAACAACCGTCGTCAGGTCGCTACAGTCAATAACTGGCGCATAATTTCAATGTAAAAGTTATGTTCCCGGACAGTGACACGGGGCGGTAGAGGGTTGCTCCTCTCAGTGCTCACGGTCAGCCAGAGGAGCTGGAAGCCAAGTAAACAGTGGGAATGATTTTCATATATCAAGTATAACGGCAAATAATGTAATGTAAGAAATAACGGCATACATCAGAGTGAAAGTGCACAGAATATTTAAAATATTTCACACGAGCTCGGATTCTGTTTGAACAAAAAAGTGAACTGTTAACTGTGATCGCAAACGAGTGCATAAACATTATTTGTATTACTGAAACACTCCCTAAAATCACGGGGGATATTGTACCTGTTGAATATTAGTTGCCATGGTTTGATTATTTCATGACGTAAATGAAGAGTTGTACAGTAGAAGTGTAGCACTGGGGGTTAGAACCTTTTATGAGGGCGAGCAAGTTAAGTTATCTGCAGAGCAACAATCGGGTAGAGAATCAATGTGGTACGAACATTCTCTAAAGTAGTAGGATAGCCTCCCCATATGCGTCGTATTGTGAGGTTTTCACACAATCGACAGGGATTTAATTAAAGAACTAATCTAAGAAGCTTTTATTTTAATTATTCATCAAACAAAATTTTGAGTGGCTTTTAATGATTCTTCTTCATAGTAAAGGCGAAAATAGTCAATGAGAACCGAATCCAAAAGTGCAATCTTCAGTATATGGGAACGTGAAGGTGAAGATGGCGGGTTGTTCACTCGATGAAAGAAAGTGGTGACGAATGCGTGACGTACAAATAAATTAAGGCCAGCCAGTCTCGGGTTCGGATACTGTAAAGAAGTGAATTCAAATTATAAATCTTGCGAATGAATTCAAATTATAAATCTTGCGAATGAATTCAAATTATAAATCTTGCGAATGAATTCAAATTATAAATCTTGCGAAACTTTCAACAAAGTATAGTTTAAATAAATGATCAAAATTTCACTTTTGCACGGAAAACACTACGAACCTGAGGTTTAAATGCCCAGTGTGGTAATCACTTTATGAAGGAAGAATGATTGATAGGTTTTGATGCTTTAGAAATTAGAGAAATAGACTTAAGACTAAGGTTTGAATAATGATCTTCGCATGTCACGTAAAGTAAATAACGCACTTCTAGAGCGAAGAACATCAAAAAAGTAGTCGATTTGATTTGAAAGAATTAGCATTTTAATTTAAAGCATGATATTTGAATTTCAGTAAGTTTGATTGTATCCTTAAACTAGGTCCAACTTCCTAACAGATTTGACAAATGAATTTAATAGAGCAAAAATAAATAAACATAACGAAATTCACACGACATTCATACAAACCAAGGGATAGAGAAACAGATTTAAAGTAAGATGGTAGAAATACTTGAACGTTGAAGAAGGTAAGTTGACAATCGGTACGGTTGAATGGCTGATATAAGTGGCAAAACGGCAATGATAACTGCAAAAATGTCAGTCTTTTGAATCTAGTCAAGAATACCGAGATTTCGAGATTTTAACACAGATGTGGTCACTGGCGGCACGTATAATGTGAGACAAACGATAACTGATGCTGATGAGGACTGATAAGATCCGCGGCAGAACCTCTAATTTAGACTACGGGTAATGCTTATTCTTTGGCTGAAGTTAGAGAATCGGATTCTAGAAGTAAGATAATTCGGTTAATAATAGATCTTATAAACAAACCGTAGCATATATACTAATTAACGGTGGGAAATGAGGAATTTCTCACAGTATATAGATCACCAAACAGTCTCTCTGATAATGATAAAGCACTATACAGCCTTTTAAAGAGTCGGACTTTGTAGGTGGGATACGTTGATCGTTGGTGACTTTAACCATCCAGAAATAGACAGAATGAATCCTCTCCAAGAGATGTAAATCACCAAGCATCCTTGTTCTTGGGGTCTGTGCGAGACTCATTTTTAATCCAGAACATCACCAAGTCAGCCCATTTTAGGGATTAAACGACACCAAATATTTTAGATCTAGAGTTTACCAGTGAAGAGTCAATGTCAGATGAGCTCCGCCACGAAGCTACATTGAGTTAAAGCTACCACCAATCAATGTTTTTCAGTATTAGGTGATACACAGAAATTACGTCTGTCCAGTCGTCTTGAACGTTTGAATTAGGCGAAAGGCGATTATGTTAAACTCCGTGATGCATTGAGCGCGGCGAATATTTCGGACTGTATTAAGGACATGATTGTGGCTGATTCATGTTCATTTCTCAAAGACATGGTTATGTCTGCAGTTGATGCGTGTGTACCCAAGATTAAGCTCGGCGGAGTAAAAAAAGGCACAGTGGATAGACAGTGCAGTTATGGCTAAGTTTTTTTAACTTCTGGCAAATTATAACTTTAGGCTGAATTCCACGAGGAGTTTTTTTCTTTTTTTGGCTTTGATGGTCACGTTATGGTTGCCCGTAGGTCGCCATGTGGCCGCTGTAACTGCCATACTTTGGTGGTCACGTTATGGTTACCCACAGGTCGCCATGTGGCCGCTGTAGCAGCCATGCTCCACCACTCTTTGCCATCTATGGTGAAGGTGAACATGGAGGCCGCGGCCCTGAGGAAGGTGCCGTGGGGGGCACTCGTGGCGGCGGCAGAGGGCGTAGAGGTCGACCTATGGCTGTACCGCCCTGACGACTGTGAGCTCCACGACGACCTCCTCCTGCCGCTGCGCGACAGCGGGTAAGAGATAGACGGTGCAGGTATGAACCAGCAGGTGCAGTTGAAAACCTACAGGTGCTGTTAAGAACCTACAGGTGCAGTTAATAACGTGTAGGTGCAGGTAAGAAACTACAGGTGCATGCGAGAAACTGCAGGTGCAAGTAAGAACCATTTAGGTGCAGTTTAGGACCCGAAGGTGCAATAGGAACCCTTCAGGTGCAGGTAAGAATCTGCAGGCGCAATTAAGAACACTGTAGGTGCAGGTAAAAACCCAGCAGGTGCAAGTAACTATCATGCAGGTGCAGATGAGAACCATGCAGGTGATGCCGTCGATGTTCTCGGGTTCAACCATCAGGACGACGAAAGGAATACAGGAGGGTGAGGGATAGAGGGGAGGAGCAGGCGGGGGGAGCTTCTTGGCGAATGCCGTGAGTGGCAAACTCGTGCCTGCACACCCACACCCCCACCCCCGCCCCTACACCCATAACACCTTACAACCACATCTTCACAACTCCACACCCCGACTTCCACCACCCCTTTTCTACCACAAACCCCTGCCCCAATTCTCCACCTTTACACCTTAACCCCTACCCACCACATCCTCCTGCCCGACCATCAGGCGTTACTGGGGTAGCTGAGATCGATTGCTGGTCCATTACAATGGATTGCTGGTCCTTTACAATGGAGTGCTTGGCCATTACAATGAATTGCTGGTCCATTACAATGGGTTGCTGGTCCATTACAATGGATTGCATGGCCATTACAATGAATTGCTGGTCCATTACAATGGATTGCTGCTCTATTAAAATGGATGGCTTGACCATTACAATGAATTGCTAGTTCGTTACAATGAATTGCTGGTCCATTACAATGGTTTGCTTGACCATTACAATGAATTGTTGGTCCATTACAGTGGATTACCGGTCCTTATCTTATGACCTTATAAAGAGTTTGGGACTTCCTAGTCTCCGGTCACGCTGATGCGCCGCCTTCGTTGTTCTCCGTCTCCAAGTCGTCGCTAGGCAGGTCACCCTGCCCTCGGGTTCCGGATGTAACGTTGGACGTATTCCGCATATTTGCCCTCCTTTGCGCAGCTGGTGCAAAATGCTGTTGTTTGTCACTTCCTGAGGGTAGTTTTCCATTACTGGACAATTCGGGATCTTTCTCAAACAATTTTCCAGTCGTCTCTTGAATGTTGCAAGGGTGAACTTCTCTCCTATCAGAACTTTTGGCAAGGCATTAAAGAGCCTCGGTCATGCCAAGGACAGTGATTCCTAACGATGAGTCTGTACTCTGGCCGCGGCTCGGTTATTAAATGGGGGAATCCTGCACCGTCTCCCCCTCCTTTCGTGGTAATATGTCTCTATTCTGCAGGTCTCACTCTCAAAGTTGGTAGCCAGTCCGGTTATTATCTTCCAAGTGTACTGTATGATATACCTCGTTTTTCTCCTCTTCAGTGAGTACAGTCCAGGGTGTTTCAGCCTTTCCCAGTAGTTCAGGTCCAGCTCCTTCATGCCGCTGATCCTGTACGTGAAGGTCTGCTGCACCGCCTCCAGTTTCCGCACCGCACCCGCCTTGAGTGGCGACCAAAGTTAGCAGCAATACTCAAGATTGGGGAGCACGAGGGCTCTGAAGAGTGTAATCACTGTCTCTTATACACATCTAGATGTGTATAAGAGACAGGTCATGTGACAGGAATGTTACCTGCTGTCACGTGACAGGAATGTGACCTGCTGTCACGTGACAGGAATGTGATCTGTCTCTTATACACATCTAGATGTGTATAAGAGACAGGTGTAGGCCACCATCAGAGGCGTTAAGGTCGGGGCCCTGATCATTGACATGAAACCATTCCCTGTTTTTAATTAATAAAATCAATTCTTTTTTTGTTGGAATGGTGAGTGTGGGAGGCCTTAAATTAAAAAAAATCAGCAATTCATGCTGCGGGTGACTATTTATTAGGAGTGGGCATCGAACGTGGCTTCGGTACTCACCTACACTCCGTCGCGTGTGAAACACGAGTTTATTTATTCAGAGAAATTTTTATGTCCCTGCTAGTGGCAACATCTTTTAATGCGTTTTCGGGAGCTTTTGCAAATAAAAAAGTTAACGTTGAACTAGCCCGAAGCAACATTGTCGTAAGTTTTTAAGAGAAGTGATGATGTATTTATTGCTTTGTTCATTTTTATTTTAAACGACCTTGGCTTGTGAATAGTGAAACAATAGAAGGGAAATGTAGCTTTTAGAATTGATTCCTGTTTTCTGGTTCCTTGCAGTTTTAACAAATATATACAGCCAAATCCTGGTGGCTGTAACTCCACCTACAGGAGAAGATTTTATTATTATCGAAGTATGCGGCACAACACTCCTAGATCTCGAACTAGTTTGCTTCTCCTCAATTTCTGTGCATCTGATGCCATGTAGCGATGTGGCATCCCGATCTCTCTGCGGATTCTGTAATTCATTACTTAGACTTTGGTGCAGTTGAACTGCATATTGTTCACTGGGGCCCAATCGTAGATTGTCGAAAAGTCATCCTTCAAACCTGTAGGTCATCTGTGATCTTCATCTGCACTCTTGTATCGTCCGCAAATGACGATGTAGATGCATATGTAAACTCCGAGTCGCTATCAGCAATGTGGATGAGAAAGAGGATCGGCTTAAGCACTGAGCCCTTTGGAACTCCGCTTTTCACCCTCGCTTCTCTCGATTCCGAGTTTTCAATTGCCACAGCTTTTACTCTCTCTGGCTTCCTCCTACTCCCAACAGCCTCAGCTTTCTAAAGAGCACTCCATGGTCAACTTCGTCAATAGCTTTTGCAAAGTCTAGGTAAATTACGTCCACGCCAGCTCCCTCCTCCAGTTGAGCCAACAGGCGGTGATGGTGCTCCAGTAACTGTGACAAACTGGAACGATTCCGCCGGAAACCATGCTGTCCATTATTATACTGTGCAGCCTCTCCCATATACTGGACCAGCCTCCAGTCCCCTACCTTCTCAAAAACCTTGATCACATATCAGCAAGGTCGCAGGTCTGTAATTTTGATGTCTGTCTCGCGGACCGCCTTTGTTAATTGGCGTTATCAGTCCCACTTTTCGGCCGTCAAGAATATTTTCTACCGTCATCGAGGCTTTCCAGAGCATTGTGAGCGGAGCCTTCAGTGCTTTAACACAATTCATATGCGAGGTCAAGGTCACAGGTTTGTAATTTTGGTGTCTGTCCCTCAGACAGCCTTTGTGGATTGGCGTTATCAGTCCCACTTGTAGGCCCTCAGGAATAATTCCCTTCGTCATCGAGGCTTTCCAGAGCATTATGAATGGAGCCTTCAGTGCTGCAACACAGCTCTTCAGCAGCACTGCCGGAATTCCATCGGGTCCTGGCGCTAAAAACGTCACCAGTGCTATGATACTTATTTCCATATCTTCTGGTCCAAACTTAATTGTTCTCCAACCCTCTTCCGTCTGGCAGCTCCTGGAGAACTCCACTTTCATTCTCTTCCCTTGAGTAGCGGGGGCTGCCGAACACTGATTCAAACTGTGATCCCAGTAACTCACACATGCCACGGTCATCTCCGACAATGACTCCGTGACTCCGTTACCCTTAAGCGGGCCCACTTGCGTCTTTATTTTAGCCATGGAATGGACATTTTTAAAATAATACTTAGGGTTCTCTCTGATGACCTTAACCACTCGCTCTTTAGCGGCTTGTTCTTCCATCCTATGCGAGTCCTGCAGCCTGCAGGGTTCGATTTCCTAGTGCAAATCTACCAGCTTCAGTCTCCTCATATCACTAGTGGATTCAGCTATTCGTTTATTTTATCGCTTGCGTTTCTCATTAAGGCTTCGTCGGCTTCTCGTAATGCTGCGGACTTTTGGGCCTGTTTTTCTCGGGGTATGACGCCCACATACCTGGGCTAGTTTCTTACACAGTTTTGTGTAGATTTTCTCTGCATTCATCTCGTGAAACTCAACTCTCCAATTGATTTCGTCAATTTCATTCAAAATTGCCACCAGATCAGTTCTTCGATTGTGGAAGTTAAGTCCTGCCAGTTCCTCTTCGGGTATAGACCTGGTGCAATACTTTCAAAACTCTCTAAGTGAACGTAAGTACTTATGCTCTATTTCTTGTCTATAATTGGTGGATTTTGCTTGAAAGGCCGTCAATGATTGGCTGATGAATTACGATCTCTTAACTCTTTTTGAAAGTATAGGCCCTGGGCTGGTTTTCAATTCCAATTGTCGTTTCCACCATCACTAAGCGATGGTCAAACAGTGAGTTCTCGTCAACCCAAACGTCAACCACCATTCTTTCATTATTAGTATAGAAGAGATCTAGAATATTGTGTCCCTTTAACGGCAGTCGTACTTGCTGACTGAGCATGTGTTCCGCTGCAAACTTCACAAGTTGGGCTTCTTGACTTGTGTCACGGTCGTCGACCTCTAAGCCGATAGGGCTTGTTCAACTGATTCGTGGGAGATTGAAGTGCTCCCAATTAACAGGCTGGGTGCTGGGTCACCTAGTTCAGCCACCCCGGCCTTTATTTCATTGAGGGTTTTGTTAAAATTTTCCGGTGGACAAGCAGGAGGTCTATAGACTAGGACTAAGCACAGGTCAAATTTTTTTTAAGTGGAGGAGCACGTGTTCAACAAAGCCGTCTGAGTTTCCAGATTTTGATCTCAATTCTACAGTGCTTCTTGCGAAGAAGCAAGAAGCACTGTCCTTCTTTCTCCCTTCCTTCCGGTCCACACGGTAGTGTTGGAATTCATCAATTGCAATTTCTGCATCGAGGATCTCTTTCCTCAGGTGCTCGTTAGTGCAATCATGAAGAACCCACCCTCGACGGCCATCTCTCTCAGCACGCCAATCTTGTGGCGCGCTTTTTGTGGGAAGAGCCTCTCTATGTTAGCCAACAGAATGCCAGACTCTTCCCTTCTTGATGTTCTTACCTGCAGCGGCACAGTTCTGCCAGGTGCCCCTGGTTTAGCAGCCCCTGCATCTGGAATTGCATTAGTGAAGGGATGATGGCAAGTCATTTTCTAAGTCGCCATTCTCCAGGGTTAGTGCGGTAGCCGAAGCGTAGGTAATCGTAGTGTTTGGGCCAAATTCTTAGGAAGGAATGTCGATAGGATTAGATGTTGGTGCACTGGAAGAGCTGAGGGTAAGAGTAAGGCTGGGGATAGGTGTAGGGTTAGAAGTGAGGAAAGAGGTGGGGGAGGGGGTAGGGGAAGAGGCATGGGTACAGTTAGCTGCAAGAAAGATGAGGTGGCATGGGGAAAGGTGGGCCAGCACCACCGGGCACGCAACCCGCCAGTTTAGATTTTTCTTTCATGGCTGCGCTAAGTTTTTTCGCTTTGAAGTTTTTGCAAGTATTCATTAAACAGTTCTTACATTCCTAAAAAAACTCTGGTGTGATCGAACCGAACGAGGCAATATATCGGCATTTCGCTACATATAAGATGAATGAATAACTTTTTTGCTGCACTGTAGTGCACGTGCCGCATTACAAAGCTCCTTGAAAATTATGCACGAACTCATAGGGGTTGCATCACAACGCATTTAGCCATCTTACATTGTTTTTCTTATTATATTATTACACTAAATATTTTACACTATTACACTGGATATCCTGGCTTACACTGAGCTCCGACATTGGCCGCAAAACCTTGAGCTCGAAACGTTGGGCCCGCAGACCGCGATATAGGCTCGGCAGGAAGTCATAAATACTTTCGGCTTCGAGCACACATGCAGCTTCATCGCTTACTACAGTTTAACACTCTTATTTGTTTCACTGATTTAATGTAAACACTTGATACTTATGTAAACACTTCCCTGCTTCACGTATTGAATACTAGATTTTCATTCTACCGATCTGATATTTTTTGTCGGGTATTTTTTATGTATAAAAAGTAATTTTCTGAACATCAGTTTACACTGAACAAATTATATTATTTTTACTCTTTTTTTACTGACTTCCCTTGTTTTCCGCCGAATCACTGAATTACATCACTTAGGCCCTGTCTGTACAATTAATTAACAACTGGTCATCAAAGAGAAATAATCGTCAACGATTTACTTCAGTGAGAGCCGGCTGAGACACGTCATATCCCGACGACGTCTACAAGAGAAGTCCAATGTCCGGTCCATTACAATAGATTGCTGGTCTGTTACAACAGATTGCTGATACATTACAATGGATTGCTGATACATTACAATGGATTGCTGGTCCATTACACTGGATTGCTGGTCCATTACAATGGATTGCTGGTACAGGACCATGGATTACTGGCCCGTTACGACGGATTGCTGGTCCATTTAAATGGATTGCTGATTCATTACAATGAATCTTTGGTCCATTACAATGAATTGCTGGTCCATTACAAAGGATTGCTGTTCCATTACAATGAATTGCTGGTTCATTACATTATATGGCTGGTCCATCACAATGGATTGCTGCCCGTTACAATGAATTGTGTCCATTACAATGGATTGCTGGTCCACTACAATGAATTTCTGGTCTATTAGGACCTTATGATGAGTTTAGGATCTCGTAGTCCACGGTCACGCTGATGCGCCGCCTTCGTCGTCCTCCGTCTATAGTCCACGGTTACGCTGTGGCAGCGTCTTCGTCGTCCTCCGTCGGGAAGAACTGCCTATAGTCGTCGATAGGCAGCTATCCTCGCCCTCAGATCCCAGATGTTATGTTGGAAATTTTTGGTCTTTCTGCCCTCCTTTGGGACAGCTGATGCAAGATGCTGCTGCTGGTCACTTGCTGAGTGTAGTTTCCCATAACTGGGTAATCCGGAATCCTTTTCCACCACTTGTCCAGTCTTCTTTTGAAGGTCGCAAGGTTGAACTCTACTTCTTTCAGCACCTTTGGCAAAGCATTAAACAGCCTCGGTCCTACCACAGATAGTGATCCCATACGAAGAGTCCGAACTCTAGCCGCGGCTCGGTTAATAAATGGGGTAATTCTGAACAGTCTAATCCTCTTTCGTTGTAATATGTCACTATTCTGGAGGTCTCACTTTCAAATTTGGAAACCAGTCCTGCTATCATCTTCCATGATTGCAGTATGATATATCTCTCTTCTCTCCAGTGAGTACAGTCCCAGGTGTTTCAACCTTCTCCAGTAGTCCAACTTTAGCTCCCTCATACCGTTGATCCTGGAAGTGAAAGTCCGCTGCACTGCCTCCCGTTTTGGCACCGCGACCACCTTGAGCGGCGCCCAAAGCAGGCAACAATATTCAAGATTGGGGAGCACGAGGGCTCTGAAGAGTGTAATCATTGGCACTGCGGTCTCGAAATCCACCGTTCAAAATGTCCGCCTGATCCATCCCATCCGTTCACCGCCTCGCGCAACTATTTCCTCGATGTGATCACGGAACATGGCTTTGGTACTCATCAACTCTCCGAGATCTCGAACATGTTGCTTCTCATCAGTTTCTGTGTCATCCGATGCCAAGTAGAGATGCGACATCCCGGTCTCTGTGCCGACTCTGTATCTCATTACTTCAAACCTGGTGCCGTTGAATTGCAAATTATTAACTAAGGCCCAATCTTCTATTGTCGACAAGTCATCCTGTAACCTTTCCCTGTCTAAGTCGTCTGGGATCTTATCAGCACTCCTATATAGTCAGCAAACGACGATATAGATGCGTGGGTAAGCTCCGAGTCGATGTTGGCGATGTGTATGAGGAAGAGGATGGGTCCTAGCATCAAGTCTTTGGCAATCCTATTTACCCTCGCTTCTCTCGATATCAAGTTCCAATTGCGATAGCTTTTACTCTATTTGTAAGGAAGGAAGTTATGGATCCATCCTAAGTCCTAACAGGTTTCCGCCTACTCCAAAGCAGATTTCACTCAGCTTTCTGAAGTGCACCTCATGATCAACTTATTCAAAAGCTTTAGCAAAGTCCAGGTATATAACGCCCACTCTAGCTCCCTCCTCCAGTAGGGCCAAACAAGGCGGTGGTGGAGCTTCAATAACTGTGACAAACTGGAACGATTTCGCCGGAAACCATGCTGTCCATTATTATGCAGCTCAGCATGAGGTCTGAGGTCTGTCCCTCGGGTTTCCTTTGTGGATTGACGTTATCAGTCCTACCTTGATGTCCTCAGGAATATTCCCTCCAACATCGAGGCTTTCCAGAGCATTGTGAGCGGATCCTTAAGTGTTCTAACACACTTATTCTGCAGCACTGCCGGAAATCCATCGGGTACAGGTGCTGAAAACGTTGCTAGTTCTCTGTTACTTATTTCTATGTTGTCTGGTCCAAACTCGATGGTCTCCTTAACCCCATTCCACATGGCAGCTCCCGTAGAACTTCGTTTCATTCTCCTGTCTTCAATAGCGGGAGTTACTGAACACTGATTCAAACTTCGATCCCGGTAAGTCACACATGCCCTGGTCGTCTCTTACAAGGATATCGTTATCCTTCAGAGGGTCCACTGGCGTCCTTATTTTAGACTTGCACTGAGCGTATTTAAAAAAATACTTGGGGTTCTTTCTAATGACCTCAACCACTCGCTCTTCAGAAGCTTGTTCTTTCATCCTGTGCGAACCACTCGCTTCTCAGCAGCTTGTTCTTCCATCCTGTGCAAGTCCTATAACCTGAGTTCTGTTTCCTTGTGAAAATCTACTAGTCTCTGTCATCTCAGATCACCAGTGGATTCAGCTATTTTTTAAGCAAATCGATTGCGTTTTCTCATGAGGGATTGCCAATCAATGCAGCGGACTTTAGGGCCCTTTTTACTCGGGGTATGACGCACACACTCCTGTGCTAGTTTTACACATAGTTTTGTGTTAATTTCGTCTGCATTCCTTTCATTAAGCTCTTTTCTCCAGTCAGTTTCGTCAAATTAATTTTAAATTGCATCCAAATTCGTTCTACGATGGTGGAGACTAAGTCGTGTCAGTCCTTTTTGGTGTATAGACCTGGTCTGGGTATAAGTTCTAATTGTCGTATCTACCATCACCAGGCGGTGTTCGGACAGTGATGTCTCTTCAACCCGAACGTCAACCACCATTCTTTCTTTATTAGTAAAAAGCGATCGAGGATATTGTGTTCCCATGTTGGCAGCCGTACTTGCTGACTGAGAAAGTGATCTGCAGCAAACTGCACTAGTATGGCTCCCTGACTTCTTTTGCGGTCACCAACCTGCATGTCGCCCAGGCTTGTCCAGCAGATTCCTGGGAGATTGTAGTCCCCCCCCATTATCAGGCTGGCGTCTGGAACTCTCAATCCAGCCACCCTGCTCTCTATTTCCCTCGGGGTTTCGTTGAAACTTTCTGATGTGCAAGCAGGCGGCCTATAGACTATGGCTACGCAGAGGTCGAGTTTTTTATGTGGAGTAGTTCGTGTTCAACAAATCCATCAGAGTTTCCAGATTTCGCTGTAAATTTCACCGTGCTAATTACTATGGAGTTCCAACGAGAAACAATTACTCCTCCCTTCTTTCTCCCTTCCATTCGGTCCGCACGATTATGTTGGAATCCTTCCATTGCAATATCTCTATGCAGGATTTCCTTTCCTAGATGTGATTACGTTAGTGCAATCACAAAGATCTATCTTAAGATTTATTTTCTTGGATGCTCTGGGCAGGGTGGCCCAGTGGTTAAAGTTCAGAGTACCAAGACTGGGCAGAGAGGCGCGGGTTCGATCATATCTCTGTGCGCCAGTTTCTGTTCAGAATCGGCAAGGAGGCCGGACGGTTAAACACAGCAGAATTGGAGCAGTGAGTTGCGAGTTCGAGACCGCGACATGCTGTGAATGTTCTGCGATGTTAAGAATCGGCGACAGGCTTACGGCCTAGTAAACGCTGAAGGCGCTATTATTATTATTATTATTATTATTATTATTATTATTATAAACACTTGAGTAGATAAGTCGTCTGTCCTTCACTATGGACTCCGCTCATTTCGGCTCCGTACGTCACCGCAACTTCCCAGAGCGCGTCATTGTCTTCCCAGAGCGCGTCATTGTTATTCGTTTTTTCAGTTTTTCTACTTTTTTCTTGATTTGATACGGTGAAAACGACAGTTTTCTTTTGCGAAATCATCTCTGTTCATGACACTCGAGCACAGCGTGGGCTGATAAAAGGGACAATCTCTACCTTTTTTGCACCCGCCTGGATGACCGCTTCCAAAGCCCCCGATCTCTGCCGCGTCTACGTCGTGGGGGTACCCTGGCCTACGCGTCGGCCGGATGCCCGGCTTGCTCGCGGACCAGGCCAAACGGCAGAGGCCCCCCCGCCCGGATCGCTACCGGACGGAGGCCCCTTTCTTCATTTTTTCGACCAAGGGTCGGGGGACCTTGGCCTCCCCTCCCCCCTACCCACTTTTTGGCCGCCTATCTTTCCTGAGGCACACTATGCCCTTCTCTCCTCTCACCTTTTCTTCCTTTTCGTCCTTCTCCTCCTGACCCAGGGTATCCATCCCAACCCTGGCCCGGGTCGCCATCCCAACCTCGACCCCGCCGACGACCCCTGCTCAGTCTGCTCCCTCCCGGTTACAAAGCGATGTTACTCGTTCTGGTGCTCCACGTGTAACGCCTGGTGCCACAAGCGGTGCTCCGGCCTTCGCTCCATCCACCTACACTCCGCAGACTGGTCCTGCCC
>NW_025935355.1:0-29213 GCF_000764305.2 Hyalella azteca | reverse complement strand
CATAAACGCTGTCCTTGCTGCCCCGCCACCGCCGATTGCTTCAGTGGAGACCTCACTCCCTCGCCCCTACCGCTCAGCGTTATCCCAGCTCCGCTCGGGATACTGCAGCTCCCTGGCGTCCTATTCCGCCAGGATCGAACGCTTTCTAGCTCCGCCTGCCCGGAGTGCGGGGATCCTCTCCAATCTGTTCAGCACCTCTTCGTCTGCCCCGCCTTCCCCACGTCTCTCAGCGTCTCCTCACTGTGGGACAACCCCGTGGAGGCAGCGGCTTTCCTGGCCACCCTCCCTGCCTTCGCCCACCTCCCTCCTCTTCCGGTTCCGGTCCCCCGCCCGCCACCAGAGCCTCCCCCCCGGCGAGCGTGACGGTCGCAATCAACAACAACAACAACCGCTTCCAAAGAATTTAAAACATATTTTGGGGTGTGAAAAAGAGCATACTTTCCCATTTTTACCGTATTCGCATTTCTTTTAAGGTATTTGCAGCAAATTCTTTGTCTAACCCTTTACCTGCCTGAGGGTATATCAGCTTCTTGGAGGAGGGTAAGGTTGGAAAGGATGGCAAACCGATCTCCAAATTCAAAAAGTTCAGGTACTTGCAGCAAATTCTTTGTCTAACCCTTTACCTGCCTGAGGGTATATCAGCTTCTTGGAGGAGGGTAAGGTTGGAAAGGATGATGGCAAACCGATCTCCAAATTCAAAAAGTTCAAGGCAGTGATAAAGGTTGGAGGGGCAGAGGTAGGAGCAACGCGATCATTAGGGGTTTAGGCAGGAGGGAGAGTGGGGTCTGGAGTAACTGTGGGGGCGGAGGTAGGACTGCGGGTCGTATTAGGGATGGGGGTAAAGTCAGGACTGGGGGCGAGGGTAGGGCTGACAATACGGTAACGTACTCCGTGTGCGTCTACCCATCAACAACTGGGCCGGGGAGCAGCCGGTCACGTCTAACGGGGTGTTCATTTACGCCAAGAGACGCAAAGGGGTCGTCCGTTGTAAACGAATTCTGGAGCACTTCTACACCCGTAGTCCAGAGAAGCTGGAAAATTCCAATTACAGTCCAGAGTTAGTTCAGCCAAAGAATCTACCGCAACCAGACCTCGCCATGGGATGCGGATCGAAACGCGCGGAACTTACTTAACATTTAATAAACAATAGAAATCAAGCAGGAAAAGTAAAGGAGGGCAGGTTACAGGTGCCCTTGAACAGCATAAAATCGCTGGGGCATCACGGTTCCACCAGGATGCAAGATTCCAACAGGATGCAAGGTTCCACCAGGATGCAAGGTTCCACCAGGATGCAAGGTTCCATCAGGATGCAAGGTTCCATCAGGATGCAAGGTTCCACCAGGATGCAAGGTTCCATCAGGATGCAAGGTTCTACCAGGATGCACGGATCCATCAGGATGCACGGATCCACCAGGAAGCAAGGTGCAGCTGAGTTCTAAGCTTAAAGCGCCAGGGCAAGAGGATGATGAGTATATGGATAGGGATATAGATCTGAATAGGGAGCCAGTTCGTGTTACTCCGTGGATGAGTAGCCCTTGGTGGCCAGTCAGGAGGTCTATCTGTAGCAAGGAACACGGGGGTCAACAATCACCGGTTTATGGTTATTTGCATTCAAATGGCAAGCATGTGATAAGGAGCCAAGGTTAGCATATTTTGAACAGACAAGGGACCCTAGTTTGATTGGTCGGAAAATACTATCACGAACACTAATCTGGCCTAAGTGAATTAAGATCGAAGTTAGAACTAAGCACAACTACACCTTACCCGAGAGTGGAAACAAGAAGTTCGCGCTCCACCTCCCACGAGTTTCAACGAGCTAATGACTAAGGCTACCTACGTGTACTTATTGGCTACGTATCTGCTGACGTGGCGCAGCGGACCAATGAAGATTGGCCGCTGTTGCCATGCCTGATGAATTTCCTCTACATCCGTCTTAGCCACCTGCACCGCTCGCTCAGCCTAACCGTTAGCCTGAGGGCGAAAAGGGTCAGATACAATGTGAGCAATACAATATCGGCGTACAAAACTCTTGAACGACAACGAAGTGAATTGAGGTCCTTCATCGGACCGTATATGCTCTGGTATCCCATAAGCGGCAAAAACACTTTTCAAACCATCGACGACTGCTGTTGAATCAGCGTGATGCAATTGTACAGTTTCAAACCATCTGCTGAAATAATCTACAATGATGAGATAAGTACGATTTCCCAGATGAAACAAGTCCAAACCTACTTTCTGCCATGGGCGCTCAGGCAGCAATGAGGCTCTAATTGGTTCCTTGTGGTTTTTCCTACGATGAATCTGACAAAATACACACCTCTCAATAAAGTTCGTCAAATCCTTAGCCACGTTAGGCCACCACACCGACGACTCCACCCTGCGTCTACATTTATGAAGACTGAGATGACCGTCGTCGTGCACTCTCTTAAGAATCTCCCGCTGCATGAGGTCAGGAATCACGATTCTATTCCTAAAGACTAGCAAATCGTTAACGACACTAAGATCTCCTCTAGCAGCATAAAAATTTGATAGATTATTTACCATTTCGTCAGGCCACCCATGCAGGATATAAGATTTAACTCTAAGCAGGACTGGATCTTCAGTTTGCATTTGTAATATCTGAGAAAGCATCCTATCCGAACCGGGAAAGTTGGAAACAACTGCTGCAGAATGCGCCTCGACCTCCTGTTCCAGAGCACAGACTGTGCTATCCACACCTGCTTGCTTACACCTTGACAGAGCGTCGGCAATAACCAAGAACTTACCGGGAACGTATTGAGCCACTGGCGAGTATCGGGCTAACCTCATCAACAACCGCTGACATCTCAATGGAGCGTCCGGCATTATTTTGCTATTAATGAGTGGAATGAGTGGCTTGTGGTCCGTCTGCAAAGTGAACTCAAGTCCGTTGAGATACGAATGAAATTTCTCACATGCCCACACGCATGCTAGGCACTCTTTCTCTATTTGAGCGTAGTTTCGTTCAGCGGAAGTTAGACTGCGAGAGCAATAAGCAACCGGCTTCCANGTCAAATCTAAAGGCTTTATCTATAAATGTAGCGGTAGCGCTGTAGCGGCAAAACCTCGTATCGCTACTTAAATATGTAGCGGGCGCTACCGCTACCGCTACATTGCCTTAAATGTAGAGCCGCTACCGCTACCGCTACATTGCCTTAAATGTAGAGCCGCTACCGCTACCGCTACATTGCCTTAAATGTAGAGCCGCTACCGCTACCGCTACTGAAAATGTAGCGGCCGCTACATGTAGCGCGCTACTGCCCACCTCTGCGTACTGGGTATGGCTGCATGCCGAACATTCATGGTTGACTGAAGCTTTATTTTTATCACAGTGTATTTATCTCCGCATTCTTTCGCCACGCAGTGATTGCGTTCATATGTAATTCTGGTCTGATCAAGTCTCTCGAGGTAGTAAAGTGGGCGCTCTGTACACTGCAGGTGAATAAATAAACGAAATTTGTTGCATTGAACAGCTAATGGCGCATTACAAAACTTATGGCAGATTGCATACAAACTTCCCTTAGCTGGCTCAATCACAACACATATTGTCATAATGCCGTGTTTTATCCAATTCGTTTGTCTAGTTGAACTGATTTTGTGTTTCTAGTTTTACTATTACTATTTATATTACGTTCAAAAGGCTTAACTATTTTCAACTAGTCCCGCCCTAGCTACCCTACCACTTCCTGTTAGGGATCTTCGGGTGAGGAAATATGGCTGAGGCAACTGGTCGTACCTGGCCACCGGATACAAGTAATAAAATTTGGGTCAGGTCTGGACTCGGACGCACGCTTCCTGCACCCGTGACTCATGAGTCTCAGCACTCACTGCATTTTCTTTAAATAACTAATTACTTGTCCCTATCACACTTTACTGACGCTGATTCACTTCTTAGCTAAAAAACTTTTTGATTTTCAGCTCGAATGTGTGATTGCTGAGTTAGGTTCAATCTAACAGATCCGGAATCAAAAAAATTACAAAATTTACAAAATTTGGAAGTATTAGACTGGCCTAAACACTTCAAACTGACTTTCACACTTATAGTGGCTTAATGACGTTCCAAATCTATCACGATCACTTCACTGAATTTATAACACTTGAGTTCATATTATAAGAATAGCACAAATGGCTAAAAACCGACGTATATTCGGGCCGCGGCAATAAATTCGACGCATGTCCTACAAGCACCACGACCAGGAAGGAACTCCAATGGATTGCTGGTCCATTATGCTATATGTTGTATGGTCCACATATATTATGTTGAATGGTCCATTATGAAGGCACTCCAATGGATTACCGGTCATTACAATGGATTACTAGTTTTTACAACAGATTGCTGGTACATTACAATGGATTGCTGGTGCATTACAATGGACTGCTGGTCCATTACAGTGGATTGCTTGTCCATTACAATGGATTGCTGATCCATTACAAGGGGTTCCTGTTCCATTAAAATGGATTGCTGGTCCATTACAATGGATTGCTGGTCCACTACCATTTGTCATCTTTCTGAACTGAGGGCATTAGAATCATATCACACCATTACCTATTATTCATCCGTCTGAACTGAGGGCATTATATTCACGCCTCACCATTACCATCCTGGGGAACAGGGTGAGGCTGCGGAAATTCAGCGGCTCAGTGGGCACCTCTGCTGGGGTCACTGCCCTCGCTTCTGTGTGTCAGGGCGCTGACCTTACTTTCCACATGTTGGCGCCCCTGGACTTCAGCGCCCTCGGGGGGACATACAAGAATCTCTGTGAGTCTTGCCCAGCACTGAGCGTGGCGTGCTGAACCAGAGGGCACCGTACAATTATATATTGTATTGTTATTATTTATTGTAATGTTTGGTGATTATTCACCTAAATAATCATCAAATAAAAATAATCACACAACATCAACTATTAGATATATTAAATATGTGGGTAAATGGTTAAAATATTAACAAATTAGTTAAATTATTAACTTATTCACATTAATCAGCGAGCTATAACATGGCGGCTATAATCTATTACGTTGGTATCTTATATACGATTACAAATAGTATAACTTACAGGAATATTCAATATTGTCATAATGCATATGTTTTGTATATGTATGTACATTATGTAATGTATTTATGTAAACACTGTTACCTTGCATAACCGTTATCTTGCATCAATGTTATCTTTCTTCACTGTTATCTTGCATTAGTGTTATCTTAGATCACTGTTATCGTGCATCACTGTTATCTAGCATCACTGTTATCTTTGCATCACTGTTATTTTTCTTCACAGTTATCTTGCATCACTATTATTTTGCATCACATTGTTATCCTGCATCACTGTTATTTTGCAACACTGTTATTTTGCATCACTGTTATTTTGCATCACTGTTACCTGGCACCACTGTTATCTTGCATCACTTTTATTTTATTTGACCTACGCAGCGGTGTACACGCGTCCACTCCCACCCCCTGCCTCAGTCTCCCCCACGTTGCCGCTGCCCCCTTCCCCCCCGCCATGGCTGCACGTGCAGGGGGCGGATGAGGGGTCCTGGGAGGCCGTGGCCCACACTATCACCTCCCTCGCCCCCCCTGGCAAGAGGTGCGTAGTCCCCCGACTTCCGCAGGGTGGAAATAGAGTTCCATTTGTTATGCATCGTATAGTTATGCATTGTACAGTTACGCATCGTACAGTAGTATATCGTACAGATATGCACCGTATAGTAATACACCGTATATCATATATAATGATACATCGTATAGACTAGTTATACATCGAATACTTATTCAGTCGAATATTCATTGACCTAATCGTTCGTTTGCATTCAGTGAGTTAGTGCGTCTGGGGTACAATCAAGTTGGGTGAGTTGGTGGGGGTACAATCAAGTTGGGTCTGTGGGATGACACTGCAGTTTGTGCGTGTAGGGGAATGGTACTGCAGTTTGTTCGTTTGGGGGAATGACAATCAGTTTGTGCGTCTGGGGAAATGACAATGCAGTTTGCGTCCTTGGAGGAATGAAACTGCAGTTTGTGCGTCTGACGGAATGACATTGCAGTTTGTGTCCCCAGATTCAGGGGGCTGACGCTGCAGTTCTGCAGGCTGCGTGCTGCTGAGCTGCCACTGCTGCTGCAATACCTTCATGCGGCGGGCGTCAGGACGGTCGACGGCACTTGGACGGTCGACGCGATCGACACGTGCGCCTGGGCTTGGTGGTATGTTGACAGCGGCCATTGAACTGTAGACCAATATTCCTTTATCACTGTATGATATTATCACAAATAGACATGAATGATTGCATTTATGTTTAATAGCTACTGATGGCCGCAGCAAAATAAATTAAAATGGCGGCCGATGCTGAAGGACCGCCCATTCAGATGGCGGCCATTAATTGGACACAACGCCGTCATCACGACAATAATAATCTCATGACATTATTTCAGAATAATGATATGTCGTCATTATTGTTAAACCTATATCATAATCCTCCATTCTCATCAATTATATATTTTTTTGTGTAGTTTGACAGAAGCTGTTCTTTAATGCAGGTTTCATTGAAGACCAGGAGTATTTCTTACTGACAATTTTCTTATTGTTTTTCTCTATTCGGCGAATTAGGCTCTGGATAGGAACTGAAAAGTCAAATATTAGGTTTCCAAGGAATATTTTATTATAATTTTGCGACGTTTAGAATGCAACTTCATTCATTATCAAGTAGAGGGAGAGTTTTGCAACAACTGAATTTGAAATTTTGAAATGACATTAGTACAAACATGGGGTATTATGGATACAGATTGGAATCAAAGCTTAAATTACGAGAACAGTCTCAATGTCCTGACAAATCCGGTAGTTTGCAAATTAATAGCTGGAGACTCGTGCTTGATGATGAGAGCCTCAGCTAAGGCCAGTCTTGTGGCGTCTGGGCATCTCATGACGATTCTGGTGTGAGTCTCCAACGTCGCGCGAGTGAGGGTCTCATTATGAGCCTCTCTCATGTGGTTCTTCGGTCCTCCGGTCTGGAGGTGGCATGTTAGGCGGCGGCTCAAAGTCGTGCTGGTCAAACCGATGTAATTTACGTTCTGGAGAAGTCTACAACCTTCTNTTCATTGATTTTACATTCATTGTTTTTTATCGTCTTCTGTACATCCAAGTAAGAAAATTTTCTCAGGATAAACTGATTGATATCTTGCTTTAGAGAAGCGTGAATGATCGTAAATGTTTCTGTTTGCGTGTTAAAACTGGAGGAGCAAATAAATTATCAAGCAATTCAAAGTACTAGAATAATGAATTGACATAAATTTCATAACTGGCACCAGAAATGGATCCAAAATATCGTATTATGCGAATGAACAAGATAGAGGATGGAGTTCATAATCCCTCCCCTGTTTCCACCTCGTACATCTCCTCCATCTCTCAAAAAACCGCCCTTGTAATACACGGACTGCATGGCTGCTCTGCTCATCTCTCAGCCGGACGATCCAAGTGCCAGCGCTAATACAGTGCAGTGTTCCGTTCCTGCCGAGCTGTTAGAACTCTTCTCTATATTAGCCATGGGGCTGCGCAGTTTTATGGATAGATGGCTGGTTGTAGTTTCATGGCTCCGTCCTGCTTAATTCGGCCGAGAACATCGCCGGTTGCGCCTTAGAATTTTAACAGGGCAGTAACTTTTGGTTTATGTAAGTGGAAAGAAGTCAAAATGTTGCGAGATACGATTGCTACTACTGTCCTTCTCAGGAAGCCATTTGTGCCAGTAAACCAAATGACTGGCGATGATCTGCGTCTTAAATTATCTGATAACGGTATAATAAGTCCTCCTTAACCTCGTGTCAATTCGGGGTGTGTATTTTCCAAGGAAGAACCGATGCTGCTGTATTTCTGAACTACTTTTTGAAGCATGTAGCACATGCTACATTTCTGAACTACGTTAGTGCCGCATGTGCTTGTACGACCAACTGTACTGTCCCATAAGCTTTTCAAAGTAGGAGTCAGAAACGTTTCGAATCTTATGCGGGAACTTTACCACCCCTTGGAAATTATCTTTTTAGATTTAACGACAATAAATACCCAAGATTACGCTTTGCAGCGACGATCCAAAAAATTGTAAATGTATTTCAAACTTGTAGATGCTAACTCAACAAACTTGCTAAAATTTTCATTAGAAACGATGTATTGATTAGAAAAGCATGTAATAGGAAGTTTGCGTTGAATATTTTCGAACAATTTGTATTGCCTTCTTAAATGAGAAAGAAAGTAATGGAATTAGTACATGGATGCATTGAAGCTGAACATTTTGGCGTTCAAAAAACAAAGGATAGAGTAATGACGCATTTTTTGGGTCTGGTTGATGAAATAACATTCATCTGTTCCACATTTCATCTTCATCATGTTTGAAATTTGCATGTGGTCGTCCTTCTAAGTTATCATTGATTTAAGGGCCTGCACTAGAAAGTTTAAGGTTGGAGAAATGGTTTTGTTATAGCTTCCTACTAGTGCTAGTAATGTTGGCAAAACGTGAGGGGGCTTTGAGGTAGGGAGACATATCAAAAAGATTGATTGTCATTAGAGTTAATGATTCTGAACGAACATGTCATATTAACAAGTTGAAGATTTACAGGGAGTGCGCTGAGCCTGACTAACAACCCATTCCTGAATGTTCCTATCCGCAGGGCTGAGGACGTGCCTTGTGATTTTAAGATTAGCAGATATTTGAACATATCTGATCTTCATTCTAATTCTTAGGGTTTGAAGGATGACGAAAACTGTTTTGATGATTTGCCAGGGTGAGTTAATTTTATAAAGTATGAAATTGCTATTCCTGAGCCTATAAAACCTGTCAGAAGTGTTGATGCTGAGATCACGAAATCCGTTAGATTGTGCAATTGTCAAGAAATCAACTCGTCAGTGGGCATTGCCTGCAGTGATCATTCACAATTGAAAAATTTCTTTGCGTTTGATAACTTTGCGAAACCAAATACTGAAAATGTGATTCAGAAACAAAACAAAGCTATAAGTGAAAAAACTAGACCTAACTTTTCATCATTTATGAAAATTCCTTGGACTAAACATTTAATTGAGTACTTCTTTTGGTATTTAAAATGTTCAGTACGAATTCAGTGCTCCTTTTGGTATAAATATATGGATTTGTTTGTTATTCTTATGATTATTTGATCCTGATTTATTGATTTGGATTTGTGTCGTGATGGCTTGTAACATTCATTTATTAGCGTTATGTTGTTATTGATGTAGTTATAGGAGCGGAATGAGCCTCTTGTTCCTCATGTCTTGTAACATTTATTTCATAGCGTTATGTTAATATTGCTGTAGTTATAAGAACGGAGTGAGCCTCTTGTTTCTCATGTCTTGTAACATTCCTTCATTGCCGTTATGTCGTTATTGCTGTAGTTATAGGAGTTGAGTGAGCCTTTTGTTGCTCACGTCTTTCGCAGCACTCAGATTTGCTCATGGGGTGCTCATGCTCCCCGTGAAGTCTACGGATACCAGTAGCCTCCTTCCACAGAGGAGACTTAGAGCTTGTTTGATACACGTCTTGTGACAGCACATATAAGACCACAGCGAGAATCCTCGCAGGTTAGGTCCAAGTCAGGTCAAGTTCAGCTACTTTCAAAGCACTCAGTAAACGAACCATACCGGACTAGACCTAACCCTGAGGTCCCTCGCTTTAACGTGCAGCAGAGAACAAGACCTCTGCCACACGCACAGCCCTCCGACGGATGGCACGACACCGTCGGCGGGCTATAACTTGCTTGATACCTCTTGCTAAAAGCTATAGCTTGCACTAGACGCCATTACCAAGGTCACCATAGAGCTGGACAACCGCTGCACTCGTCAACGATAGTCCGTCAGGCTGTCTCGGACAGCCCCAGCCACCGGGAGCATTTTCGTGTCCGGTTTTTAAGTACAAACTAATTGCAGTTAATTACCGGACTCGGTTTTGTCCGGTTTTGTACCCCGTGTCCGGTAATGTTATGTTACCAATTTTTTCCGGTAATTGTTCCGCTACATGTAGCGCGCTACTGCCCACCTCTGACACTTTCTAGACTTGACGACATGGCTGGCTGGTTGAGACCGCGCGTTACATCACTCGTCTAGTGCACGCGACGTATCCTGAGAAGACACGAAAACCGCTTCAGTCAAGAGAATGGATGCTATTTTTGTAATATATTTTTATGCTATGCTATTTATTCTCTATTTTTAATTATTATTTCTCCTTCATATTTATTTTATTTCCAGGTTTCTAGGATTTTTTTTTGTAGAAAAAAAGAAAAGGAAGGAACGAATTAGATCAATAATGCAAGGTTTGACAAGCTTCAGAAGTGGACGTCCTCAGGAATACTGCACTAACCTAAATACCGATAGGATCATTTATTTGAACTAGTGACTAAAATTTTCATCATAAATCTAATGTTGAGTGATAACATAACCAAAGGTGGGCAGTAGCGCACTAACATGTAGCGGCCGCTACTAGCGGACGCTTCGTTTTTAGTAGCGGTAGCGGTAGCGGCGCTACATTTAAGCAGTTGTAGCGGTAGCGCCCGCTACATATTTAAGTAGCGATACGAGGTTTTGCCGCTACAGCACTACCGCTACATTTATAGATAAAGCCGTTAGATTATACTTAATAGTATTAAATATTATTTAAAAACCAGCATGATACATTTATAATATAAATTACAGAATAAAACTGTGGGGAGGATTTCGGTGTAAAGTAGTCAACCTCAGCCTGTTACTAGTGTCAGCATGTTAGTTGCTACCAGAGGTGGGCAGTAGTGCGCTACATGTAGCGGTAGCGGCGCTACATTTAAGCAATTGTAGCGGTAGCTGTAGCGCCCACTACATTTAGAGCATGTAGCGGTAGCGGCCGCTACATTTCAAAGTAGCGCTGCCCAGCTCTAAACATAACATAATTAACATAGTGCTGTCGGCTCTGAAGAGTAGGCCTTTGTGGCAGCCTGTCGCCGATTCTAACTACTTTAATTGCGTTGAATTTATTTTACAGGCAAAATCTAGTAAATAATTTCAATTACGTATCAATTTTTCTTAGTCTATTAATTAAACATTTCTAACCAGATTTTTTTCTAGATATAAAAAAATTATTCTATCCCAGTGACTACGCGCAAGGTGGGTGAAGTTGATTTTACGGCACAAAAAGACGCTCAGCTTCTTTTTTACCACGTTTTTTTTTTTACCGTGATGTGGGCCGCCGTTCTAAAACCCCGTCCACACGTTCAAACTTATCGTCAGTCTTGCATATCATGCCAGGTTTGAGCGATATTTTGACGGTAGACTGAAGAGCGTCCACACGCTCAAACTTTCCTTCATAACATAACATAACATAACATAGTGATGTCGGCTCTGAAGTGTAGGCCTGATGTGGCCTGTCGCCGATTCTTTTCCATTTCGTGCCTTGTTCTTCAGTTTTTAGTGCGTTCGCGGCAATGGAGGAGCTAGTGCTGCTCGCTGCAGTGAGCGCAGTTTGTGCCACCATAATTAGGTTAAAGCGATGCAAACGTACGCTGTGGTCCCGAAAATGGTTTTAAAAAATACCACAATGAGGGTTGACAGACAGAATCCCTACCAGCAATAGACAGCATTGACGACTTCATTTTGGCACATTCTTTCGTTCTTTCGATAAAGAGTTTATTTTCTTCGTTACAAAGTCTTTGTTTGCTGTATGATCAACTTCTTTGCACTTAGCGATCAATGCCGCATAGGCCACTGCTCTCTTGTTCTTGTCACTGTAGCTTTTTGATCGAATTTACCATAAACATGGAAACTACGATATAACTCCATAAACTCACCAAAAGAAATCGTGAAACCAGTGTCAGATATCCTGGGATATAAAAAACTAGAGCTAGCGAGGAACAATGGCACAGCTCTCAACATCAATATAGACTGATATAGAGAAAAAGGTTGACCAATTAGTCGGTTGCCCGTCCACACGCTCAAACTTATCGTCAGTCTTGCATGAACCCAAAGGCCTCGCCCGTCCGTCTTTTCCAGGTTTGTCAAACCTCAAACTCCGCCCAACCGTCATGCAAGACGTCAAACTTTGAGCGTCTACACGCTCCGTCTTGTCGTCAAACCTGGCATGACATGCAAGACTGACGAAAAGTCTGAGCGTGTGGACGGGGCTTAAGAACAACTCTAAATGTTGAGCGCAGAGAAGCTTCGATTATTATAAGAATGCGTCTTCAAGATGCGAACAGAGGAAACTTTAGCAAGAGAATAAGTTAGACCGTCCATCCCGATTCCAATCACAAACTAAAGGCTGTCATAAGTTCCATAGAGGAAACAATTGAAGTGGCATGCATACAGTGCACAATCATAAATTAGCAATCTTTTTCACAATGTCAAGATGTGGTAAACGAACCAGTATCCGTGAGAGAACGCATCTGATTTACATTAGATGTAAGCCTTTCTGCGGCATGAGCAACGTGTTAGCTCTACTTAAACAGGTACAATAACGGCAGACTTTACTCGCATTCAGACTAAATCATTGCTTGTGTTTATTTGGATAACGTTGATATATATATATATATAATTCTTGCTTGCTTTCGACCTTGATTTCTGTTTGCCTGTTTTTAAATTGGACTTTTATCAATACTTTTTAGCCTTTGAAAGACTTGCTCTTAGCTTAAAAAATAAATAATCGCTAAATCCAGGCGTGAACCATTGCAAGTAAAGAATAGTTGCCTCCCAAAATTCGTTTGAAGCACCAAAGCTCAATTAATCGCAAATGTCCAAATCCGAGAATTGAGTAAGCTGTGGACATGCGTTGAGGAAAAGAAACACTCTTGCATTATCGTACAATGTATTGATTTACCCACTTCCCTCAAAGTAATGTTTGTCTAAGTTAGACTTCCAGGTTCTAAATGCAGCCGTCACCACACGTAGAATATCTGGCAGCCACAATCATCACTCGTCGAGCATGTAATAGTCAGCACTCGTCGAGTATCTGGCAGCCACCGTCATTACTTGTCGAGCATCTGGCAGCCACCGTCAGCCCACGAGAGCATTTGGCAGTCACCATCATCACTCGTCGAGCATGTGGTAGTCACCATCAGCACTCGTTGAGCATCTGGCAGCCACCACCAGCACTCGTCGAGCATCTGGCAGCAACCATCAGCACTCGTCGAGCATCTGGCAGCCACCATCAGCACTCGTCGAGCATCTGGCAGCAACCATCTCACCATCAGCACTCGTCGAGCATCTGGCAGCCACCATCAGCACTCGTCGAGCATCTGGCAGCCGTAGTCGCCAGCTCGCCAGTGCTTCACGAAGAGTTCAGCGGCGCGCGCTATGTTCGGTGATTCGCGTAAGCCGAGCTTCGCATTTCCGGTGATCGTCATGCGGTGGCTGCGTACAGGGAGAGGTTAATTAATTAATTAAATAATAAACCATCTATACATGTCGGTTAATTGCACATGCGTGAGGAAAAAAATTACTAATTCAAGATTATTTCCTAACCCGAAAAAAAAACAAGAGCCCAATTTCGCAAAATAATTGCAATCATCTAACTACCGTACTAAAGAAGATGGTCATTCCTCCATCATGAGTAATTTGAGCACACGCGTTAGTGGGTTCAAAACTCAAAACTACTATAGGTACTTAAATTGTGTTAATAAGTAACGGGGTTGAGGAAGAATAAACAAGAATCGGTATTTATCAATAGCTTACACAAAGATTCTTTACTATACATAGTCTGACCACTTTTCTAGGTAAAAGACAGCAGAAAGAAGAAAGATTTTTAATATTCGACAGATAGCTGTAAGATTTCAGGATCCACCTATATCAATAATCTAGAGACACAGATTGTTTACAGACGGATTCATCGTCTATACTCAATTTATAATTTGCAGCCCTCGTATTGCTCGAGTGCAAGACATATAACGTCCCTTCCCTCACCCGCTGCCCAAGGCCTAGCCTTGCTAGTACAATTGTCTAACTAGTGAACTATGGCTAGGTTAACCGAGGTTCTGTTAGTTATTGCAAGATTACGTGACACGTTTCAAAGCAATTTAAAGCCAGGCTAGTCTAGACCGGTTGAGGCTAGGCTAGTTGTGGCTAGTTAAAGAGTTTTCATTCAAGTCTAGTGCAACAATTTAGTGCTACGCTAGGTTGGTTTTGAGGCTCGCCTAAGAACTGCCATCCAAGACTAGGGCACGGATAACCCTCCTACCGGTGACAGAGCAGCAGCAGGAGGCGGCGGCAGTCGTCGGTGGGGCCCGACAGCTGCAGCGCCTCCACGTACTCCCGCCGCCCCGCCTTGTTGAGCCTGCGCATACAGCGACGTGTGATGTGTAGAGTGTGGTATATATAATATAGCGGTGTCATTATTAATAAGGCCATTCGACCTCTCGTTGATTATATACATTGCAAATCATTCACAGCTTGTTGAGGGTCTCGGACACGCAACTCAATGCTTCAATTTCGCGTTGCTTAACCGTGCGGTCTTCTCGGTGATTTGACCAAAATCTTCGCAGGTAGCTGGGATTGAACTCCTAGCTCGCTGCTACAATCCTGATACTCCGAACTGTCACCACTGGGCCACTCTGCCTTGAGCGTGTGGTGGTGTTGTAACTAATGACCTCTCAGTGGTGTTGTGACTAATGACCTCTCAGTGGTGTTGTGACTAATGACTTCTCAGTGGTCTTGTGACTAATGACCTCTCAGTGGTGTTGTGACCAATGACCTCTCAGTGGTGTTGCGACTAATGACTTCTCAGTCACGCGTCACCTTAATCAAGAATTCACCTGAAGAGGAGGTAGTCGGCCAGCAGCTCGGCGCCCACAAGTCTGTCGTCCACCGTGGCGGCGAGGGCGAGCTTCAGACCCGCCTCGGCACTGGGTATGGAGGGTGCCAGCACCCCGGGGGTGTCCCGGATGTAAACCTGCGGCCTCCTGCATACCTGAGGTTGCATTCTAGAGTTACACATTGTGTGGTGAATTTGTGTGTTCTAGCTACATACACATAGTCACCAACATGACACATGGTGTCATGTTGCCTTGTGTCATGTTGGTGACACAAGGCAACTCACTGCTCCGTAATGCAAAATGTTACGTAATTTCAATTCACAAAGTTACGCACCTGAATGCGCTCCATTACGCATCTCGTGACGCCAGGCCTAGGCGCTACTGCGGCGGCCTTCTTCCTGTGCATGTTGCGGTTGCGTAGGGAATTAATAAGCGATGACTTGCCCACGTTCGGGATGCCCAAAATCATGAGGTTGATTTCGGGAAACTCGGACCTGTTGTACCGGTTCGAGTTTTTGATTTTGTGCAGAACCTTTTCTACTATACATTCCACTCCACGATCTGAAGGCTCCTTGGAGTTGGTGAAGAGCACTTCATGCCCCATGTCATTGAACCGAGAAGCCACGCGCTCGCGTCGTTCTGGGGCCACAAGGTCGACTTTGTTTAGCACGAGTATCGAGGGCTTCAGGATACCGATGTCGGAGAGATTGAAGTTGCGGCCCGTGAATGGGATTCTGGCGTCATGAACTTCGATGACGGCATCGATGCTGTGCAGTTTGCCCTGCATCTGCATCATCCCGACCGCCATGTGGCGGGGGAACCACGAACGAAGCTGCAGCTTTGAGAAGTCGAAGTTGGAACGCATCTGCAAGCCGTGCCTTAGCACGCTGTGAGCGGTAGCCATCTTGTCTTGAATACACTAGGCAACAATAGTGAATATTCCGAGAACAAAGTGCACCTTGGTACCTTACAAAAATACGCTTAATTATAGATCACGTCTTGTAGTCTAGCACAAGTAAAACACGTCACGTAACACAGTTCTCCGTAATTCTATGTATCTGCACCAAATCTAACCGTCTTGTCCAACACAGTACAGAACTGCCAGGGTCGCTCTTATACGCTAAAACGCTTGTAAATAAAACAGTGGCACAGGAAATGGCGTGTAAGTCTTCAGGTCCACTATCTCAGTATCTCCGAACACACACCCCGTATATCACTTAGGGTTGTGACTTGTAAACAGTTGCACTTATAATAAAAGAGCCACAATCAACTATCAGTTATTCTTGTTTCATCAACGCAGGCAGTTATCAGGTTGTCTGGACACGTGTCTGCAGCAGTGACATCACGAGCTGGAAGAGAGTCTGCAAGGGCAGCTGAAGGATCACTAATAGCAGGAGAAATTTCACCAAGGGAAGGATCTTTAATGCCTGCAGAAGGGTTCCTAAGTTCAGCCGAAGAGTCCTTGAGGTCCGAAGAAAAATCCTTAATACCTGACGAGTTCTTAAGGTCTGAAGAAGGGTTTTTAAAGTCTGAAGAAGGGTTCTTAAGGTCTGAAGAAGGGTTCTTAATGTCTGAAGAAGGGTTTTTAATATCTGAAGAAGGGTTCTGAAGGTTTGAAGAAGGGTTCTGAAGGTCTGAAGAAGGGTTCTTAAGGTCTGAAAATTGGATCTTAAGGTCTGAAGAAGGGTTCTCAAGGTCGGCAGATGAGTCCTCGAGATGTATCGCTGCAGGTGTATCACTGCAGTCCTCCACTAAGGGCTTCTGCTTGACGCTGTCGAACAAGGGGGCGTAAGGGCCGCAGCGCAGGGCGAGGTCCCGGGCGGTCTCCCCCAGCGCGTTCACGATGTCCTTCTTGAGCCGCGGCTGCCGGAGCAGATATTTCAGCGTGCGACCTGAGCAAACAATTAACATTTACATTAGGTCGAATGGAGTTAAGAAAGCATTTAAATAAATAAGACGTGACATACGAACGAACTGCGAAAGCAGTCGCCATATTTATTAGGTAGAATGGATTTAATATAGCTGCCATTTATATTAAGTTAAATGGATTTAAAATAGCTACCTTTTATATTAAGTTAAATGGAGTTATTATAGCAGGTAAATAAGATACACGTGACTCGTCCATGGGGACAGTGGTGGCTGACAGAAAAACTTTCGAATATTACCTGCCACTATTTGTCGTGCTAGTGGCCCCGCCACTTTATACTATAGAGTATAGACGCTACTGGCCACGGAAGCCGCCAGTAACTCTTTACACGTGGCCAGTAACATGAGTAACATGATTTTGCCGGGGATGCGAAGAAAAAAAAACAGAAGATAGAGGGAGTTGAAAATAAAAAATAAATAAAGTGGAAAATAAATAAAATTAAAAATAAAATTAATTAATTAAAAGCTCGTCTAGAATACGAATGCAAACTTTCTCTCAGAGAAGCCAGTGAGACTTAATATAAATAGCGATGCACATATATTACTTAAATTCAGTCATCCTGACTCAGTTTGGCTCAGTAAAAGGTTCCGCATCAGAACCACGATCAGGAAATGAGTAATTATCTAGACAATATGACCCATTCATATTTTGAGTGTGATCTTTAGAGTTAGTTATGCGCCTGACCTGCGCGGACGTTAGCAGCGGCAAAGTGCGTCATTATTTGCACAGTACAGTATACCACATTCATTTTATTGAGTGTTGTTTTTACGTGTTTTTAAGAGTGATGTGCACGCATGTCCTGCGCGGACGTTAGCAACGGCAAAGTGTGTCATTATCAAGAAAATATCACCCATTAATTTTATTGAGTGTTGTTTTTACGTGTTTTTAAGAGTAATGTGCACGGCTGACCTGCGCGGACGTTGGCAGCGGCAAAGTGTGTCATTATCTGAACAATATAACCCATTAATTTTATTGAGTGTTGTTTTTACGTGTTTTTAAGAGTAATGTGCACGGCTGACCTGCGCGGACGTTGGCAGCGGCGAGGTGTAGGGGCGTCTGCCCCCCCGAGGTCTGGGCGTTGATGTCAGCGTGTGCTCGCACCAGCGGCCGTACGCACTCCAGGCTCCCCCAGTGACAGGCCGAGTGTAGGGCGGAGCGCCCGTCTACCGTCACGGCGTCTACACGCGCCCCGTAGTGCAGCAGTAACTACGGTCAATGGCACAGCACGGTCAGTGGCACAGCACGGTCAGTGGCACAGCACGGTCAGTGGCACAGCACGGTCAGTGGCACAGCACGGTCAGTGGCACAGCACGGTCAGTGGCACAGCACGGTCAGTGGCACAGCACAGTGAAGAAATGACACGCAGAAATGAGTTTAAAATAGAACCTTAAGTCTTTTTCAAACATCCCATTTATTCGGCAATTCAGTTAATTGGCTGCTAATGGAAGCAGAAAAAATTTATTGGTTAATTTGGCAATTACTACTATTATTATATTACCATATTTTAGTGGAACCAAAGAAGGAGCGGTTGCTATTTGCAGCGTGTGTGGTACCTTGAGGATGATGCTGTGGTTGTTATACGCTGTGTGGTACCTTGAGGATGATGCTGTGGTTGTTATACGCTGTGTGGTACCTTGAGGATGATGCTGTGGTTGTTATACGCAGCGCGGTGCAAGGGAGTGTAGCCGTCTGCGTCGGCAGCATTCACGGCAGTGACGTCACTCTTGAGCAGTTGTTTTACAACGTCCAGCTGACCGTCTTTGCAGGCTTTCAGAAGAGCTTGACCAGGAGTGTCTGGCAGACGTACGATGTTATGTTAATGTAGCATAAAACCAGACCTGCCTGCCAGACTAGGATATCAACACAATAAAAACAGGAGTGCTTGCAAGACGTACGACACTCACACAGCGCATAATTAGTCCAGACTTCCAGACGTACGATTCTTACACAACGCTGCCTCTACTACCCACATGACGTAAGACCTTAATACAGCCCATAGCCACGATGGCCTTACAGACGTTATCACATCAGACACAACACAAAACTTGACCAGTGCTACCTGCCAAGCGTTGTGATATTACATAAAACCCGATCAGTACATCACAAAACCAGCACTGCCTGCCAAACGTACGTTTATGTATTACATAACAGGTACTGCCTGCCAGGCGTACAAAGTTACACAGCCAATTCTGACGGCCAGACGTACTGCGTTGAAAGAGCACACTAAAACTGACCGCTCTTATTACAAGACACTCAATAGGAGCTTAAAATGTACTCACTTGGCAGGTTGTCGTCTTCTACCTCTGATTCTGAGGTGTCAGCCATGAACGCGTAGAATATCTGACATGAAAATCAATCAGGTAGACTTTTTCCGACCAGTAACTAATGAATATCAGGAATAGGAAACCTTTGAATGATTCATCACCGTCACCTTGATTCACTAGGAAGATTGAGCTGGAAGACAAACTAAATTTTAACTAAAGTCTTTCTTTAACACTCAACATCGCATCAATCTATTGGCACTACGGAATGAAATTATGAAGCGATGTTTATTAGATGCATGACATACAAGTTTTCACCTGCAATTTGCGGGTGTTACGTAAGATTAAATTCCTCAGGATGGTCCCATTTCCACAACTCAATAAAACGTAAAATTGGTCACGTTTTCAACAACGCATTGACGAACTAGACAGAGACTTTACATGCAAATAAAAATCAACCCAGTGCAACAAATTGCAGAAGTTTTATGAAGGAATATGATCATTTTATAATCGCTTTACAAGCTTGGGAATTATTTACAGATGCGTGCGTTCACGAGGAGGAAAATCTATTGAGTATAAGCAAGGAATCGACCAGATATTCCAGAAATTTTCACATTTCCAACAGCAAGGACATGGCGCTATTTCTGCTAACCCAAAACTAAAAATTCAATTTACGACTGTCCATTTTAATGTGTCTCTAACAGGAGCACCAATTGTTCACAAATCTTGATCCGATTTGTGAAAAATTGGTTCAGATAATTTCGACATACACTTGAAAACCCATTTAAAATTGAGTAGGTACTCAATATACTTGATATACAAGCAAGTACATAACAAAAGGGCATGTAATTACCGAACAATAGGTTAAGTTACATAATTATTTACCACAATTCTTCGATTATTAGTAAATTTTGCCTCAGTCCGTGAACAATGCGCTAAAAAGGCAGAGGACTCATAGCTTTACTCAACTTCTGTAGTGGCTGCAGTTTTTTTTTTTTTTGTGCTCGTGTTTGCTTTGGTTTGAGTAAAATACCGGCCAAGCGAGATACGGAGTGAGGACAGCACTCTTTTTCATGCTTGTGTCGCAGTAAGATGTCAGCTGGGGCAGCCAGGGGTCGCAGTTTTCCCTTAAATGCTGAAGTCAGCATTGCCCTGAGCCACGCTTGTATATGTGTTCTTCATTGAGTGTAGACCCCACGATATACATTCAACGGAGTTCAGTGGATGTCTACGCTAGAAATAAATGTAGGAGATATCCATGGACTCATGAGGAGTTCAATAATACAATGCTTGCGGCAATACAGATGCACCACCTACCACCGCGCACTGCAGTCCAATTTGTGGATATAAGCAACCCGTCTTGTAACTTAACGCGGCGTAGATATGCCGGGTGCAGCCGCTGGCTAAACGCAGCACGACTGCTATACTAACAACAGCTGGGGCACTGCAGCTGCAGGGCATGGAAGTCTCGTCAACAACGACCTTAACACGTTGACTACGTATTGGTACATATGCGTACCACGAAATGTATTTCTCCAGGAGGTAGTGGTACATAATTCAGGTTGCCTAAAATCGGCCAAATCCGAGAACAAAAAAGGCCTAAAATGGCCGATAATTCAATGTATTTACTAACAACAGCTGGGGCACTGCAGCTGCAGGGCATGGAAGTCTCGTCAACAACACCTAAAGATCATCCCAGGTAACAAGTACCCGAATTCATGTACCGAATATGAATATATTTACCGAATTCATACTAAGTACCCGAATTCGTTTAGGGACACAAACCCAAGACAATGCTGGACACTCTACTCCATCTCCACGGCTACCAAGCGCGACACCGAGAAATGAACTGCGCTTCCCGAGGCTCGAACCCACGACTAGCTCCTTTCATCTCGTTCCCACTGCGCTACGTGGCGCATTACTCGTGTAATGCGTTCATTGGAGGCGCTTTCTCTCCACCAGATAATGCTTGTGCCGTTGGCCAACTCTATCGGTTAGTTTCACCTGGGGATATAATGGAAAGATGTATAAATTTTATCTTATATTTTGCCCTCCCTTTACCCCCTTACTCCAAGCCAAAATATTAATTCAACCCCTGCCAGACGTTCCCTCCTTATGATACAAACTTGCTCCAATAATACGTGCTCCCTCCCCCCTCTAGCTCCACCTATTGCACGCGTCTTCCTCCTCTCCCTCTCCGCGACATCCTTGATGGCCCTTCAGCTCCTATTGTTTTATACCCCAATTTCTATCATTTCTACTGTCATTATATGTGTTCCCGGTTTCCTAGCTCCTATTGTACGTGTTCCCCGGTCTCCTAGCTCCTATTGTACGTGTTCCCCGGTCTCCTAGCTCCTATTGTACGTGTTCCCCGGTCTCCTAGCTCCTATTGTACGTGTTCCCCCAGCCGCGACGATGCATGTCCCGGTATTCGTCACGGGCTGCTAGGCGGCGCCTCGTCTCCTCGCTCGCGTCGTCATCGCTGTTCTGTTCGTCGTCGGGACGCTGATCTGCATCGTCGTGCGGGGCATCCGGCGGACCGCTCAGCTTATCGTACCTGTGGCAAAAGCTCTGCATCAGTGCTTACTGTACCTCTGGCAACTCATCGTAACATTAGTTTTTATCGTACCACAGGCACCAACTAATACTAAATTACATTAGTGCATAATGCACCTCAGGCAAGTCAACGTAACGTTAGTGCTTATTTTACTCCAGGCGCCAGTTATATATTAGTGCTTATTTTACCGCAGGCAAATCAACGTAACGTTAGTGCTTATCGTACCTCAGGCAATACAGTTCTATATCATAGCTCATTGTACCTCAGGAAACTCAACGTTACGCTAGTGTTTGCATTTTAGGCAAAAGTTTCATTTTATAGCTTTTCCTACCTCTACCAGCGCCACTACGCCTTACAACACTTCATGCCTCTGACATCACAGCTTTGCTTTACTTTTACTAAACAAAACAGTATCTTTTGACTTCTGGTGATCGTATGCTACAAGCCGAGATACGTCACTGATGGTTCAATGCACTGTGGACCCTTATGAATTATTAGAATTTTACTAGATGTTAATCGTATATGTGTAAATAGCAATCCTCATAACTAATTCTTTCCTCGTAAATAATTTACTATATATTTCTCTAATACAGAATCATAACTACAAGACCTTAGTGCATGTACATGGTGAGGTTAGAAGTTATGTGCAAACTAACACCAGCAATTAGTGCATGCGCAATGTGAAGTTCAAATTTATGTGCAAAGTAATGCTCAAAATTAGTGCATGCGCAACGTGAAGTTCAAACTTATGTGTAAAGTAATGCTCAAAATTAGTGCATGCGCAATGTGAATTTCAAACTTATCTGCAACGTAACACTAGGAATAAGTGCATGCGCAACATGAAGTTCAAATTTATGTTCAAAGTAATGCTCAGACTAAGATGGCGAAGACAAGAAGAAGAATGCAGGTCTCACCATCCCTCCTTGGCGCGCTGCTCATAGAGCTCATCAACCGTCATGACAGGCAGGCTGGGGTAGCCGAGGCCAAAAACCTTCTTTTGTAGTTCTCACCATCCCTCCTTGGCGCGCTGCTCATAGAGCTCATCAACCGTCATGACAGGCAGGCTGGGGTAGCCAAGGCCAAAAACTTTCTTTTGTAAGGCGTCACGCGTGATCAGAATAGGCCTAGAAATAAGTGCATTAAAAAAAATCAATTAACATATAAAAAATACATATATAAGTGGAAGAGTTGGATTTCCAGTAAAAAAATCAGTTTGACCAGGATCTAATTTTGGTGTCTAGGAGATTGTGTTGAATGAAGCCATCCATGCATGGATTATAGAAGTTTTAAACTTACGAGTCTATTGATGGGCATCTCGTACTTAGGTATGATATCCACAACCATAACCTCCTTTTAGTGAATAATATATGACAAAATATACATAATCCCTAAGTAATTTCATTCTAAATCATTGGTTTTCATCAAAGACAATAATTTCTTCAGCAAATTACTTGAATGAGCCGCTGCGAGGGGTCGGTGTATGGGCTTGAGGACTGCTCTGCATACCAGCCATCCTCTGCAGCATGGCCGCCTCCACTCCCAAGCTCTCCAGCTCCTCCACACTGCCAAGAATGCCACGCCATATTGGAATATCCCGCCATATTGGAATGCCACACCATATTGGGGTTCAAATCACAGCAACACGTTGAAGATGATGTGACTGTGCCATGAGTAACTCTGGTATCAATACACTGCATTGAAGACAATGTGACTGCGCCATGAGTAACTCTGGTATCAATACAATGATAGGGCTAACACATTCAGCTAACATAGCCTACATTAGTTATGGCACATAACACAAAGACCTGATACAATCCAGCATCAGAAATGCAAAATGAATCCTAGTTTTTATAAAGCATTTAGCTCATGTATCACACATCAGTGATGATACAAACCTCTCAATGATGGCCATTTCCAACCATTTCAAGTAAAATTCTCGAGCTGTCTCATCATCAGGCTCAACCTTGGACTGGCGCAGCTCTTTCAGCTGCAATTCTAATCTTTTCTTCTCTTTATAACGAAGTATTTTCTGCTCTCTTTCTTGGCTCATGGCCTTCAATTGCTGGAAAAAATGTTCAAATTCAGAACGTTAATCAATTGCATATTTAGTTATTTGATGATGCTCAGATATGAACATGAAAATTATCATCCTCAATTAAATGAACTAATATATATCAACAAGGCTCTTGGAAAAATGATAAGCATCTAATTGATGAAAACAACATTGATAATTTACGACAAATAAATGAAATACTAGTAAACTTCAATGCCAGTCAAGACCAAGTGATGTATTTCAGTGTCCCATACTGATGAATAAATAAGGATTTTAGTTAAAATAAAAACCATATAACCATGTTATTGTTGACATTTATGTCAATATCAAAAATATTCAAAGACTTGATTGCCTCACTGAATTTAACAGACATGAAACTAATCTGAGATATTCAGTCTATAATGATGATTCATAGTGAATTAAATATATTCAAAATATATATTTAATTATATATAAGATAGGAGCAACCCACCTCTGGAGTTGGCCTGGCACTTGTTTGTTCCCCAAAGTGGTTGACATTTCTCTTCGGAATTGATTGATTGGTAATACCATAATCCCTGCAACGAGTAATGAAGTCCTCGTAATACTCAGTGGCAAGCTTCAATATGTGGCATCGGGTGGGAAGCACCTCACCAACCTCCTCCCCAAACTCCTGCGGCTTTGTGGCTGAGCAAGGGTTGAAGGGCTGGCATTTCCTCCTGCTGGTGATGTAGCCTAACAATGCTGGCAGCAGCAGAAATTTGACAGTAGGTGTGGATAATTCTTCTATTCCTTCATTGTCACTGAATAGACCCAGCTGCGAGACAAGCAAGGTTAGGTGCTCCAATGCACACCTACACTTTTCAATGTCTCTCTGAAATCAATATAGAAGCAAAATTAGTGAGCATAAGGTATGAATAGTGTAAGTAATTCTCAACAGACACGCTTCCAATGATATTTGATTAAGCTTTAAATAGCTACAATATGAATAGAAAAATAATTCTAGATTTTAAAGCCATCACATTGAACTTAAATTTAAGGGTTTTACAAAACCTCAGACTCATGGAAGAGAAACAAAATTTGATTTTTATGAATTTAATTCAGCAGAATAGTTGAGTAAAATTTTCATAACTTACCTATCTTAACTTTATCAATGTAGCAACATGAACATTAGTACATTTCTCCATATATATATACTGCATCGAGATGGTTAGTAGGTACCTATATATTTCAGCAATAATATAAATGAATAATTAGTATTGGTTTATATATTCTGAACAAGATAATACTGGTATTCATCAATGATAAAGCAACTAAAAAAAATAATGTTAGTTGGATGCCCAAAAAAAGCCTTTGGTTTTAAAAGAAGCAGCTGCACTGACAGCAAGATATATTACTTATAAGTCAGGACAACACAGCAGAATAAGTGCTCACCTATTTGTCTATTACTATTGGATAGTAAAAAATAAAAAAAAATATGATGCAAAGTTAAACAAATTGACCTATTGCTCTTAGTAATAAAAGCAACTCACTTGTAGTTCTGCTGAGCCATGGTCTAAATTAGAGTCCTTAATTGACTCAAACAAATTAACTGTCTTATCAAAAAGTTCACTAACACTTTCTTCACAAACTTCATTACTAGCCATTGTTATTTATCTAAAACTTTGTTCTCCTTGAAACGTTACTTCAATAAAAACTTCAAGAATGTATGATTGATGCACAGCACAAAATACCTGTACATCAATAGTAGGTACTTTATAAATACTTAAGTACTTCCTTTCTATGACAGTTGCATATAAAGCCCTAGAAAAAAAGATAGTCAGATGACATTTAAGAGGAGCAGGTCTTTCACATTTAAACTCTTCAGTTATATGTTCTACTTTAATGGACTGTGTCGAAGTTTTCATAATTACAAGCCTCCTACTTAATTAAGTACCTACCGTCAAACGGGGTAAAAAAGGATGGTTTTGAGCGTTTTTTGTTAATAACTTCTTACTATGCTACCTACAACATTTCTATGAAATGTGGGACCCGCGTCCCTATTTACCCCGCCCGTCCCTTTTTACCCCGTTTGACGGTATTAGAAGCAATGGAAAATAAATGTTATAGTTTGATTTAAACTTTCAAACTAAAATGTTTGAAATTTTGGACATAAATTAAAAATACATCAACTGGATTCAGTAGAACCTTGATTTCTAAAACTGTCAAATGGGGCAATAAGGGATGATTTTGAGCGTTTTTCCATTAATAACTTCTTATTTCCATTAACAACTTCTTACCATGAAACATTTAATACACGAGTTTGGGCTCATTTAAAGGTCCTTTCTAAGGGCTATCATACGGCATCTTCAAAAAATACCATATGCTATTTGTAAGGTGCAAGACACAAAATAAAAGCCTCCCAAATTACCCTGGGAGGCTTACACTTGAAATAAAATCTAATTTTAAAACATTTGAAGCATGCAGAATGTACCGTAAAATGGGGTAATAAGGGACGGTTTTGAGCATTTTTTTTTGTTAACAACTTCTTACTATGAAACATTTCATAAACAAGTTTAGGCTCATTTTAAAGCTCTTTGTGATGGCTTTGGTATGGTGTCTTAAAAAAAAAATTCATATGCTATTTGTGAGGTGCCAGAGGCAATTAATTAAAAGCATCCCAAATTACCACTGGGAACAAGGTAATCCGGGGCACTTGAGATAAAACTGACGTTAAAAACGTTTGAAGCATTCAAAGTGTAATCAGCCATTACTAACAGTAGTCTGAAGTCCTCCTCTTCCTTTATAGATGCTGTAGATGTAGAATAAATGACATTTTACTTGTTTTTCCTTTATTGATATGATATTACCATATACATACATTAATGTATTACTGATATGATATTACTGTTATCTATGGACGTGCCATAGAGCACTTACAATGGCCTTGTCCACTGCAAGCTTCATATCAGCAGCCATATAGCATTTCATCTGTATCAGTAAGCATACAGGATGGCTTGTAATTTCACACCATTCTAATTGGGTCAAGTGAATTCAAAAAAAAAAGATCATGAAAAACATACCTGGAACAGAAAGGAATATTTTAGTGATAACCATTAGATTTTTTGGAGAAATAAATCATTGTTTAGGTTAATTACTTTTCATTCAATGATGCCAGGGCACAATTCTATCTACCATCAAATGAGGTAATTAGGGACAGTTTTGAGCATTTTTTTAATAACTTCTTACCATGAAGCATTTCATTAACAAGTTTGGGCTCATTTTTAACACGTTTTTCTTTACTCAGCTTCGCATTTGTTTGTTTGTTGTTAACATTGACAACAAAAATTAGCCCACTTCTGATTGCTCTAGAGATCGGAAATTTGGCATGCAGGCTATTTTCGCCTAACAATTTCAGATACAATCATAAAAACTAGCAATTAGAGACCTAAATTAGCTTAATTGAGTAAAGTATATATACCGTCAACCGGGGCTACTCGGGACAGATTTGATCTTTTTTTTTTTTAATAACTGTTAATAACTTCTTACGATGAAACATTTCATAAACAAATTTAGGCTCATTTTATAGCTCTTTGCGAGGGCTATCGAATGGCATTGTCAAAAAAATTCCATATGCTATTCGTAAGGTGCCAGACGCAAAATAAAGATTGTCCCAAGTAGCCCCGTCGGTTGGGGCTACTCGGGACAATGGGAACAAAACTTCATTTCAAAACATTTGAAGCATGCAGAGCATACTCATCCATTACTAACAGTACTCTGAAGTCCTCCTCTTTCACTGTAGATGATGTAGGGGTAGAATAAATGACATTTTCTGTGATCTTTACTTGTTTTTCCTTTATTGATATGATATTGCCATATACATTAATTACCGTATTATTGATGTGCAATTATCATATTATTGATGCGATACTACCGTATCCATGAACATGCCATTGAGCATTTACAACAACCTTGTCCACTGCAAGCTTCATATCTGCAGCCTTATAGCATTTTTTTCGTATCTGTAAGCTTACAGGATGTAAGTAAAATTTTTAAATATGGCAAATTTTTTTTTGCTACATACCTTAGCAGTTGTAACTTTACAAAATATAGTTTTTCACCATTTTTTTCAGGAATTTTTCAAAGCAAGTAAATGTAGTATTTTTCGACTTCCTTTATACTACATAGATAGTAAAAATGTTGACATTTACGCAACTATTTTTAGTTTTGCAATATTCCAATTAGTTTCGCTACTACAACAGTTTTACGCCGTGTTGGAGGCCTGTCCTGAGTAGCCCCACTTGTGCCGAGTAGCCCCGGTTGACGGTATATAGTATATATATATAGTATGACGTGTGGGCGCCGACGTTATAGACTAGCAGGCACTGACGCTGCGTAACCTCTTAAAAAACCATGTTTTTCTTGTGGACTAAAAAGTAGAAAATAAATTATTGCTCACCCCAAAAAACGTGGGTCGGGCTGTACGTTCACCATCAAATTTAAAAAATTCGTGTGTTGTGTGCTTTATGCTTTAATCATAAATCTGCCCAACACGCGTTTTTTGGGGCGAGCAATAATTTATTTTCTACTTTTTAGTCCACAAGAAAAACGTGGTTTTTAAAAAAGTTTTTGTAAGTATTTTATTTATAGCTCATTGCACGGGCTATTGTATGGCATCTCCAAAAAATTTCATATGCTATTTGTAAGGTGCCAGATGCAAAATAATAGCATCCCAAATTACCCCTGGTAACAGAGTAATCTGGGACACTAGAAATAAAACTCAATTTTGAAACATTTGAAGCATGTAGAGTACCAGGTATACTCATCCATAATACTAACAGTACTCTCAAGTCCTCCTTTTCCTTTGTAGATCAGTAGATGTAGAATGACATTTTTTGTGATTTTTACTTGTTCTTCTTCCTTTATTGATATGATATTAACCATATCCATACATTACTGTATTATTGATGTGATATTACAGTATCCATGAACCTGCCATTGAGCATTTACAACAACCTTGTCCCCTGTAAGCTTCATATCAGCAGCTGTATACAGTGTATAGCACTTTTCAGTCTCTGTAAGTGTAAGCCTACAGGGCGGCTTCAACCGGCTTGTATCTAATTTTGTACCATTTTAATCAAGTCAAGTGAATTCACTGTATAACAAAAAAAAAAAAAAAAAGATTGTAAAAACATACCTAAAAAGGAAAGGAATATTCTAGTAAGTAGTAACAACCATCATATTTTTTTTTATTTTTTTTTAAAGGGCCTCCCACACTCACCATTCCAACAAAAAAAAGAATTGATTTTATTAATTAAAAATTTTCACTGTTCCCTTTACCACGTTTTACTGATCTTCCACAGAGCCTTCAGCACATTTTAAGTGGGCTACGGCCCTAAGATTGTCCATTCTGGTGAATGTGTATTCGAGTGTGAAATTCCTCCCTTAAAGTATCCCAAATTTTTGTTAATCTCTCTCCGGTCGAAATTGTAAGCTAAACTGGGACTGGGCTGTTGCTCATTTTAAGAGCAAGAAGTGCTCATGATCTGTGAAATTAAACTCTAGTGATTTTAAGAGCAACAAGTGCTCATGATCTGTGAAATTAAACTCTAGTGATTTTAAGAGCAACAAGTGCTTATGATCTGTGAAATTAAACTCTAGTGGTTTTAAGAGCAACAAGTGCT
>NW_025935354.1:0-262 GCF_000764305.2 Hyalella azteca | reverse complement strand
TAATAACTAATAATTGCTTTGTTTATTTTAATTCGATTGTACAAAAATACTTGTAGTATCATTCAATACTTGTAGTTAAATTCAAAAATACTTGTAGTCATTCATAATGACTTGTATCATAATAATTTTATTATTCTTGCACTTTACAAATTTTGCAAGTTATTATACTGGGCAGGGTGGCCCAGTGGTTAAAGTACAGAGTACCAGGATTGGCGCAGAGAGGCGCGGGTTCGATCCCAGCTCTGTGCGCCAGTTTCTGGTC
>NW_025935353.1:0-711 GCF_000764305.2 Hyalella azteca | reverse complement strand
TCTATTGTGTCGAACAAGCAAGTTCATACCTATACAACACAAATATGTTTCTGTAACAAACGCGTTAATTATTTAATTATTTATCGGCAATTTTAATTCGAAAATTCACTATTGTGTCGAACAAGCATGCAAGTTCATTATAACTACAACACAAATATATTTCTGCAACAAGCGCGTTAGTTATTTCAACATTTATCGGAAATCTAATTCGAAAATTCTCTATTGTGTTTAACAGGCAGGCTCATACCTACAACACAAATATGTTTCTGACACAAACGCGTTAATTATTTCATTATTTATCGGCAATTTTAATTCTGAATTTATCTATTGTGTCGAACAAGCAATTTCATACATACAACACAGATATGTTTCTGTACCAGACGCGTTAATTATTTAAACATTTATCTGCAAAATTAATTCGGAAATTCTCTTTTGTGTCGAACAAGCAATTCTGTTAGGTAATCATAAATAAAATATTATTTCATGCGAGTAGAAAATCAGAATTGTTTAGGCATTTATAGGGATGTGCATGGAGAAAAGGCTTCGAGTTAATATTTACCGAGCATGATATATCAGATGATAATAAATATAAATTCTAATAATAAATTATTGATTGATCACTCATGAAGTCAAGCTAGAGGGAGTTTGGACTGATGAGTTAAAGACATCACTTATCAGGCACATTACTGCTCGCTGCTGAGTGCAGACAAG
>NW_025935352.1:38365-43672 GCF_000764305.2 Hyalella azteca | reverse complement strand
ACGGCCAGTGTAGCTGTCAGCTCACCTTCTTCAGAAGTGTGAAAGCTTTTGCCGGTGAAGGTGTGTTTTACGATCGGTCCATAAAGAAGTGTTGATCGGTTCAAAATGACATAAGAACAGGTTCTTTTGAATAACCTATGGATTGGCACCATGCCATAGTGGCAAAGCAGAGAGTTTTTTAGACTCTCCCTCAATGGCTCAATCAAGTTCATTTTTGAGTCCTATAAGTAGACCAGTAAAATATCCTGGAATCTGGATACCAGCATTATCATACAAAAGAAATTAATTAAATCTTGAGAAAATTAGGAAATTAAAAATGAACTGATTCTAAAAAATCTCTGGTTTGTCACTATGACTAAAGCCCATGGTCAGTAGTCTGCCACTGACCCACTGACTGTGCAGAGAGTGGATGAATATTACAAGATCTTTGGTGATGCTTCATGCTTCAGTAGCAAAATTTACGCCTTCAGAAGATCTTGCTGACGCATTTAGATTGAAATTCTTGCATTTAATATATTTGTCAGTCTTTGGCCAACTATTTAAAAAAAAGTAAGGTTTCCAGTATGTTGGATGGATCAGGATGCAGTGAAGCTTGTCTGGAAATCAGTTGCAATGAGTTCCCGCCAAAAAAATATAACATCAAGTTTACGATTACGTAGTTGCGGTCACATTAGAGCGGTCAGACTGCATTTTCACATGTTCAGTTGACACTTGCTGACTGCTGTACAATTGGACTGTTTTAGGGTAAAATTGGTTATTTGGGGTAACACGTGCATGCAACCTTGTAAATAAGTTCGTGGCTTGTAAATCGTTTTTCATTACTCAGCATAAATGGCTTTTCATTAAAAATTACCCGGCGACGTATCTTAAAATTACCCGGCAATGCTTGGGCTTAAAAACCCATGTATTGGTGACGTTGCATCCACCCTCTGCACCCTGGGTAGTCAGGAGTCCAGGCTGGAATTCTAAAATTCGTGGTTCACATAAAAAAAGCGTTCCGCCTTAAAAAAATGTTACAGGCAACTAGAAACAGGTTTGCAGGCCGTCAGAAATCGGCTTCGGTTGCGGTAGCTATGATCGTATGAACGTCAAGTCAGGCAACACAGGGAAGGTCCCATGCAAGATTGTTAATTGTGTGCGTCACTCACAGAAGAGCAAGAGGGATGGATCTACAGAAGGAAATACTATTTACTCCCAACATAATAGTTTCAAATTGAATATAAAAAAAAAACATCTATGGCACCCATGGTCAGGAAGATGTGCCAGGTGCGTGGGAATTTTTATTATCATTGCATCAATTTGCACCGTGCGCCGTAATATGCCGTAAAAAAGTGCTCCGTGCGCCAGCCTGCGCCGTGCTCCTAAAGTTGTTTAAAGATGAATGGCAACTCTATCACACACAAACAAATATCTGCATCACGTTGACTAGATTTCTAACGTGTTCTAACTCAGGTTCTAAGAGTCGACAATGTTATGAAATTATGAATTATTCATAGATCACAATTCGGTTGGAAATTAATTACAAAACTGAATAGTAGAAGGCAACAATCCACATGGCTTGAGATTGGCTCCTTCTAACATACAAATAGTACAAACTCAAATGTCAATATCAGGAATACGTTGCGTTCCCGACATTGCAAACCCATTGAAAACAAAAATACAGGCACTGCACTTTTTTTTAATTGTCAGTTCTCATTTTTTTGCAACTTTGAAGGTTAATTATATAGACTAACAACAAACATTAATAAAATATGAATAGCTTCGAGAGACTCATACGTGATACGTCTCAGACAAATTTACGGCCGTACTTGTGGCCGCTTTCGCGACCGGACTCTACCTGAAATATCTCCCAAAGTACTGAACATACCGTAAAATGGGGTAACTTAGACCACTTTTTTCTTTATAAATGTCATTTTTTTACTAGCTAAATTAAACTTGAATTGAAACATGCAAAATACAGGTCTATACTCTAGCTTCACTCACCATAAATTTCTGGCTCCTGCCTCTCATAGTCTTTACGTAATTTCAAAAAAAGTGATGGTCTTTGTTACCCCAGCTTTTGGGGTAACTTAGACCNCAAAAGTTTTTTTAGTGTTTTTATGAGTTTTTCAAGGTTTTTTGTGTTTTTACTGAAACCTGTTCCTAACTGGACCTAACCTGCAAGATTTTTGTTGATTGGCTAGGTTTTTTCTATGTTTTTAGTCTGGCGGCTGCGAGACCAGCCGTGGGTCTGGCCGTAAATTTGTCCGAGACATAGGGTACACTGCAAATTTCGGTACGTTTTGTCATATAACTCACAAATGAAGGCGATATTAAAAATAATTGTCACAAGCTTGACATCACTGTTAGGCCATAATGAATATGTGTACCAAGTTTCATTGAGCTACGTTCAGTACTATTGGAGATATTTCAGGTACAGAGTCCAGCCGTGGAACCGCCGCAAGTACGGCCGTAAATTTGTCCGAGACGTCATCACATGACAATGAAGCAGCATTGCGTAAAAGTATGTAAAGACGATGTTGGGAATTTCTGATGACAGTTATGTCAGGACATATTTTATTTATGAAAGATTTTGCACTCGAAACTATTTTCCATTAATTACAATGATGAAATTATTTCTGACTTCTTTCATTAACCGTAGAATCTCTAATAACCCTATCAGCGCAAGAATAGTATATATAGAACGAGCAAAATCTGTCATTTAACACTAATATTTGTTTACTTCATATGTCCAATTTCTGAGGACTTTGTTATTCACCACTTGCCTCACGTCTGGATTGAATATTGCCTCATGTCCGGACGGTCTATGGAAGGTAAACAAACGATGTTTGCCAGTTCGTATAAGAAATTTGTAGAAAATTTCTTCGAAAATAAATTTCTAGATTTTTACTTTCACAAAATTTCCATATCAAGGAAAATCATAGATTATTGATGGATAATTGAATGCATATTAAATATTATATGTTTTCTGTCTCTTGTCCCTTGACAAAATGTACAGCAATCCCTTGATACACGCGGTTAATAAATCCCCGAGTTTTACCGTGTTAAGCAAAACTGCGCTAATCAAACTTAAGAGTATATGGGAATAATTATAATGAATCCTCAAAAATAGCAAAGTTACATAATAATTTTTTTTCCCACTAAAATTCATCATATTTTTTTTTCTAAATAATAGGGGAAATAAATAAAAGAAATGCGAATGAATTAACGTATTGTTTCCCGTGCATATTGTTGACTTAGGGAAACCCTAGGTCTTCACCGATCTTCGTTTTCGTTTCACCATTATCAAAACGCTTAATTATTTCCAGCTTAGTCTCCAAAGTGATATTTTTATTTTTAAGCATTCCCTTTTTGTCCATAATTATGACAGTAATTTATCAAGGAAAATTATGTAGTTCGATAAAAATGAGCAGTAGATATGGCAGCGATCTTGACCAGTTGAAGGCTAATGAGTAACTAGAGCACCGGCATGGCACACTTACTGGCGAACGTTGCCGAACTCGACCATTCGAGTTATGAACGAGACAAGGCGCGGTTAAACCGACTCTGTAGTCAGCACGAGTGCTTACGGAACGGGACCTTATTTAAAGAATTATTGGCTGAAATTCATAAAGTAACAACATTTGGCAAATTTTTCCAAAAGTCGTAACAAAAGTAACAACATAATATCTAATAAGCAAAAAGTAACACTTTCGTTACGAATGTAACACCTCTGGCTAGAGGCAGGAAAATGATGCGTTGTGACGAAAAAGTCGCGCTAATCAAAACTGGCACTGCGTAGATTAAGGGTAGGTTGCAAAATTTTTTTCCGCGGTATTCAAAACCGTGCTAATCAAGGGATTGCTGTATGTGCGCGCTGCACCAACGCTTGCGCAAGCTGCTCCGACGCTTGTGCGCGCAAGCGGGTATGGCCAGAAGTTGCACCAACTGTGCGCAGCAATATCTTGAAAAAAGTCAAAATGTGCGGGAAAATTCCCTGGAAACATACATAATCCTGAGTGTGGTATGACACCTATTTGTTACCTCAGCTTTCAAATTGAGGAGAAACTCATCGGCAGTTGGAGAAACTTCTCGAAGTCAAAGAAAAGGCAATGCACAACAAACAACATTACACTTCACACTCACAGTTGACTGACTAGAATAGACTCAATAGTCAATAGAGTACTCAAAAGTCAATAATTTAGCATTCAAACCTTTAGATTCTGTGAACCTTGTGATTTCTTCATCATTAAAACTTTAGAAGGCTCACAATATATCATGTAAAGTTTTCACTCAATTATCATCTCGAAGTTTGGGAGCTTTATCTGCAGTAATGTTCTGTAGGTACCTTACCCACTGATTGCTTAATGAGAACTAACCATCATAGATTCCCGCCACGCGGCCACTGTTGCACACGATTGATTCTGCATGCATGAATAATATTTACAAAGGTTATTAAACCATTCTGATTTCTGTTGAATGTCAGTTACTGATAAATTTTTAATATAGAAGAATTCGTATCTTTCATTTTTTCACATTACCGTAAAATGGGGTAACTTAGACCGGCGGGGTAACTTAGACCTGCATGTTTCAATTCAAGTTTAATTTAGCTAGTAAAAAAATGGCATCATTTATAAAAATAAAAGTGGTCTAAGTTACCCCATTTTACGGTACTATATCATAGTGGACTAGCAAACCAGAGAATTTTTAGAATCCATTCAGCTTTAATTTTCTCATTTACTTGATATTTAAACCAATTTCTTATGTATGATAATGCTGGTATCTATGATACTTTACTGGTCTACTTATAGTTCTCGAAATTGAACTTGAGGGGGAGTCTAAAAAACTCTGCTTTGCCACTATGGACTATATTGATGTCGGTTTCACATTGGTTGCCGGTGCGGTTGGTATCCCTGCTACCTTCTTTGTTTATGTTTTTTGTTTGGCTGATTGCAACGAAAGGAGATTGTATGTCTTAGCTGATTGCATCTGTGGTCAGTTTTGTATTTGTGGATTGAATCATAGGCAGTTTTTCAGGTATTTGTGAGTGAGTGTACATAGTGAAGATGTTATTCTTTGCGATTTCCATCAGGGTTGGCAATGATTAAATCAAAATGATTAAATCATGTGATTAAATCACTTGATTTTTTATAAAAAAAATTATGATTTTTTTTATTTTTTCGATATTTTTTAATTTTTTCATATATTTAAATATGTTGAGTGGCAGTCTTTAATTTATATTGAGGTATTGTTATTCATGGTTTAGTATAAATGTACTATGAATGACAAATTGGTATATAAACTTGTTGCCTTTAGTGTGTATTAGGT